>NC_056733.1:1457031452-1457086452 GCF_019279795.1 Protopterus annectens
TTCAACCACTACTGGATTATAAACATTGTTTGAATCTATTTTTACTGAGAATCCATTTGTTATCTGAACTTAACTATATGAAAAATAAGTAAGTTTTCATAAAGAATATCTACATTTGGTAATCATCCATTCTCAGAAGAACATTGCACATATCTGTAGTAGATGAGCGTTCATCTGTGTTAAGGTAGAAAGTTTTGGAAAGTAGCACTAGGGGAAACCTTTTTTAGTAAAATGCAGTTATGCTAATTTACCTCAGATAGCATAGTGATAGAGTATGCCATCTGTTTCAGATTGTGTAGTGACCTAAATGAAAATATATATTTTTTTTATTAATTGCTGTGCAGCCTTTATAATCGAGTCTCTAACTTGCAAGTCATCTGACTCTCTTAAAGTGAAATGAACATTTCTAGTTTCAGGCAAGTTCCCATGAATTCTGACCTTCTGTGCATGCTCCGGCATGCAGTTATGAAAGCAATTTGCCATGCTCATATAAAGACTTAGCCTGGAGGGACTGGCTGCAGTTGTAACTGGTGGCCTACAAGAGCAAGTACTTTAATTAGGTCAGCAAAGACTGACCCATCCAGATCATTCCTGCCAAGAGGTTTATGGGCAAGGTTAGCAAACCAAAGAAAGGCAAAGATGTTGCCAAGCCTGCACATAAATTATCTTAGCTGTCTGTTCTGCAGATGATACATTGCCAGTAAATTTGTACAATGATATGCAATTATTTGCTCAGGTGTTTTGAGGGATAGGTTTGGTCAACAGCTCATAAGACAGGTATATCATTTTCTTTATGAAGTACCAGGGGATCATACTGCTAAGTTTCCGCAGACAAAGGAGCTCAACATGCAAGAAACAGTTTCCAAATAAGACTGTGTCATACATCTCTTTAACAGTTATAAGTCATTTAGTAAGGGAATCACTTCTTACAGTCATGTGTCTAGGGAAACAATGTGTTTTGCTTGGATATGGTTGTGAGACTGATAGATTGTCTGCTTCTGTCAACAGCCCTTTCTGCAAAATAACAGAAATAAGGGAGATTTTTTATAAATTTTCCTCTTTTGCCTAACAGCCATCTGCCCCTCTCTGTTCATCTGGGGAGTATATCATCCAGGGTGATATGATACGAGTTTAGTTCCAGTAATTCAGTGCTGCCGTCATAACCCCTGTTTTGGAATAGATGCAGAATTTGTATCCATGTATCCCAAATATTTGGCTTAACCTACTCAGAGTGGGATACCTGCCTTTAGTGATGGACTCAGATTGTCCCCTGCTGCATCATCTGCAGTGAGAGAAGCTATTTTCCTTCTATTCCTAACCCTAAACCTCATAGCTGCTTTGGTGTGCAACTTGAAATGCCACCTCCGAGATCATATGCACTTTTGTGCATGCCCAGTCCATCTACAGCTTGCACGCTGCTTGGCAGACATGTCTGTGTGGCAACCCAGTAACTTCTTGCATCACACTGTGACATCCAGCCTCTTCTGTGTCTCAGTGAAAACACTGGGTCTAACAGTCTCTTTCCCCCAGGATAATGGCTACTCACTAACACCCCTTCACCATAACTAGCTCTTCCATTGTCCAGATCAGTACATGATCCTGTACCATTCTGTTCACAGACACACTGATTCATCCCTGTGTTCTGCTGGTTAATGAAGTTACTAATTTAAGAGGTTTGTCTGCTGTGTGGAGGCAAGTCCCCTCCATGTATTCTCCTCTGAGGTGACACCTATTCAGGCAAGGTAAGCCCATTTTTGTAGAAATAGGTTGTCCAGTGAAACAACCCATTTATGACATAACCAAATATTGTTTGATTTTTGTCATGAATGTATATAATTTTTTTTTTTTTTTAAGAGGATGGATAAATAGTTGAAACTAGTGCATAATCCATGTAAATGCCAGCTGACAAAGCAAATATCTCTACAAAAATATTTTAAATTTCCCTTTAGCAAAGCTTTATCAAAGCAGTTATAGGAGATTTGCACATTTCATGTGAAAAAAAGTGTTTCAGCACACAGACTCATAAATGTACAGTGGTCCATAAGCCTTTTATTTATTTATTTGAATTTGCTAACTGGGATACAGCACTAATCATAGCTGACCAACTTCAGCCTCAGCCCAGGCAAGAGCAAATATAGCAGTTACAAATTCTAAGTACAAAGAGGTAGAAAGCAGAGAGGCAAATGCAGTAAGAGTGTTGCAAACATGTACATTTATAGTAACTGACATCAGTGTAGCAATATATTTATTTATTATTTATATGACATTTGTTAACCGGATTAGTCAGACTGGACAATAGTCCTTTTCCAGCAGATGTCTGAGGAGAAATGCTTCAAGCAGTACATGTAAACAAGTAATCATATGACAGAGTAAAAAAGTCATTTAAAGTTAACAAATATGATAATATAGTGAGAGAAAAAGCATGCTAGATCATGAACACTAAGAAAGATATAATTAGATTTAAAATATTGTCTGTGGTGGTGCAGCGGTTAGTGTTTTGCCTCACAGCAAGAGGTTCTCTGGTTCAGTTCTTAGCTGGAGTGCCTTCTGTATGGAGTGCATATGTCCTCTCTGCAGACAAGTGAGTTTTAAAGCCATGCAGGTAGGTGCGTGCCTGTGTGCATGTGCCTTCTCTGAAGGTTGGGCACCAGGTGGGCAACTCAGCACTGTAAAAACTCCACTGGCAATCAATCTATGGACCGGTGATCCCCTGTGGTGATCTCTAACGGGAGAAGCCGAAAGACAATATTAAGAAGAAAACTGAAAATGGTCATATGTAAGCAAAATAGAGTGAACAAATAAATTATAAATGTGCACTACTTACAGGAGATTATCCCAAGACACAGATCACTATCTAAGTCTACATTGTTGTATGTTGTGAGAGACTGAAACAGAGATGGTTGCAGCAGAAATATTAGAGGAGTAAAGGAGGGGAAGATAGGGTTGCATTCGGTGAATGCATTGGCATGATCACAACTTATGAAGGGTCTCTTTTAGAGCTATTTTAAAAGAGTTAGGGGTTGAGATAGATCTAACACTGAGTGGCAGTTTATTCCACACATTTACTACTGAGTGGCTGTAGAGGAGTTTGCCAATATTTTTGTTGGGCACAGACATGCAGAAGATGCTGTTGAGAGCTACGGGTGGCACAGTTGGGAATGCAGGGATGGATGAGTGAGGTGAGAGAAGGGCAGGAGGAGGGTTCATGTAAGACAGAATGAGTCATGAGAAGCTAGAGAAGTAGAATTTGGTGATGAAATTCCAGCCACTGCACGTTTTTTAAGGCTAGGCAGTTGTGAAAGCAGTAGGGGAGGTTGGAGACAAACCTTGCAATTTTTAGGTGAGTTCCAATTTAGACAGAATGTTGCACTGGAGGTTTGTACGAATAGGGGCTGCATAGAGTAAGGTGTGGAGTAGGAAAGCTTGTGCAAGGGAGAGCCTAGAAGCATTTGTGAGGAATGTTTTATGCCTGTATAGCAGGCCTAACTTTGATGAGTCTTTTTAATGCACTGCTTGTCAAAGATAACAATGTGTAGAAGTTTTGTGTAAGGTTCAGCAGAGATGATAGTGTTTTTAGGAAGGAGACAGTAAAGGTAGCTTTATGGTGTTTGAGAGATTTAGTGAGGAATAGGAGATGTTTAGTCTTTTTAGGGTTAAGTAGAAGTTGGTTAGAAATTAGTCATTTTTTGATTGAGTGCAGAGACTCTTGGGTGAGGGTGTGAAGATGGAAGATATTGTCAGAGCAGGAGATGACTGCGGAATCATCAGCATATTGTAAAGACAGCAAAGGTAGCTTTATGGTGTTGGAGACATTTAGTGAGGAATAGGAGAAGTTTAGTCTTTTTAGGGTTAAGTAGAAGTTGGTTGGAAGTTGGTCATTTTTTGATTGAGTGCAGAGATTCTTGGGTGAGGGTCTGAAGATGGGAGATATTGTCAGAGCAGGAGATGATTGTGGAATCATCAGCATATTGTATAACTAAAGAGAGTGGAAAGGATGAGTGGAGGTCAATAATAAAGATATTAAATAATAAGGGTCCAAGGATGGAGCCTTGTGGTACCCCTGTATGTACAGGCAAGAAGGGTGAAAAATTAGATTGCCATTTAACTGCTTGGCATCTACTGGAGAGGTGGATGGAGAACCAAGTCAGTGCAATGTTGGATACTTTAAATGAAGCTAGTTTGGATAGAAGTAGACTGTGGGAAACTGTGTTGTAGGCTTTGGAGAGGTCCAGAAATAGACAGGAGACTAATTTATTGTTGTCACAAGAGTTTGCGATAGTGTTTGTGAAAGATGTCAGAGGCAGTGGCTGTGCTGTGCTTTGGGCGAAAACCATGTGGTATAGGGGTATGGAGATTTTCAAGCAGAAAGTGATCAAGGCATTGTTTATGAATGCATTTTTCTAGAATTTTTGATAGGGGATATAGAACAGCAATAGGCCTGAAATTTGAGGGGTCATTACAGATATTACCTTTGTGTAAGGGTATGCCATAACATTTTTCCAGATGTAATTACAATGTTTTCTTTGATGGATCTATTTACTAATATGGAGATGGGGTAAGCAATAGAATGAGAATCAATTTTTGGGAATTGAGGAGGAAGGTTGTCAACTGATGGATAACACGTTTTAAGTGTGCTAAGAAGTGATTGATATAGGTTGTAGGAACTGTTTTAAAAGAAAAAGAGGTTGATTGAGTAGATGGATGGTAAGTGGGGAAGGTAATAGTGTCATTTTTGGTTAGATTACAGATAGAGTCAATGAAGAAGGAATTTAGAAAGGTAGCAGTGTCAGTGGGAGAGCTATTAGGGCATGAGTTGGGTGATGAGGGTTTTCTAGAATGTAATAGCTTATTAATGGATTGCCAGAAATTTTGGGGTTGGAGTGGGGATTGTTCAGTGGTTTTTGAAAAAAACTTTTGCTTGTCAAGGGAGACCTTTTTTGTTAGATTACGGAGCTCTCTATAGGTTTGGAGATCAGTGGAGGATTTTGATTTTTTACATTTTTTTCCACACAATCTCTTTTGTTCATGAGGGTTCAAGTGGCTTTAGTTAACCAGGAAGAGAAATGGCTTTTGATTCTTATTTTCCTCATGGGGACAGGGAGTTAAGTGTGTCCAGAAAGATACTGTTAAATGAAATGACTGCATCCTCCAGGGGGAGGTTATAGAGGAAGGACCAATTAGTTGAGGAGAGCAAGTAGTTGAAGGTGTCTGGGTTAAATTTTGAGAGATTACAACAGTCTTTGTATTGCTGGAGTTTTTGTAGTTGGGGAGAGTGTCTAACTATAGAGGTGGGATGATGGTCACTTAGGGTATCAGATAGGGTGGAGGGGTTTTGATAGAAGTTAGGATTAGAGGCGAGGACCCAGTCTAGAATGGAGCCAGAGTTGGAGTGTTTATTTAGAGGAGCAGGGGTAGTGATTAGCTGGGAGGAGCCATAGAGGTTAATGGGGGTGGTAGGAGAATTGGTGTGAAGGGCACCCCAATCTATGTTGACGTTGCCCAAGATTGCTATTTCATAAGATATAGTCTGAGAGATCCATATATATGTAGTGATATACATTTATGTACAATTGCCAAGGTATGAGCATGGCTATCTGAAGGGTTAGGTGGGATAGAAGGAGGAAGATTGCAAGCGGTGAGAGGCAAAGAGAAGCAGAAGTGATGAGGTAATATTGTCGGAGGGATGGCATTGACAACTGGCTGTTAGGTTTAAGATGAGTTTTAAGCTGAGAATGGAACCAATAGTAGGAAATAGTTATGCTAATTTACCTCAGATAACTTAGTGCTAGAGTATGTTATCTGCAGCAATATAGTGAGGAAAAGAGCCCTAACATTTGGGACCCAGTATTGCGAAATTGTGGTCTGTGCATAGAAGCTTTGTGTTTGGAGCTTGCAAGTAGGGCACTAAGATAAATAATGCACTTGGACCAAAAAAAACAGGCATTTGTAGTGGCCTGACCCATCCTAGGAGGAGGGACATGTGATTCACTTTACTTCAGAGGCCCACAATGCCCTCCCTATGTGAATGCATGCTTCCACACATCCATGTTGAAGGTTACTTGGTGATCCTAACACCTAGCCCCAGGTTAAGCATTTGCATTGCTATCTTCCTATGAAAGCTCTTGGCAGTATACAGCTGGTGCTGCCCTTCCCCTCCCCCAATGTGCCAGCCTGTTTTCCTCTGCCAGCTCCATTAAATTCTCAAGCTGCTAACAGAAGCCAGGTTTCTTGGGCTGTATTCGGGTCTTCATCTCTCTGTGCTATCTGAGCTAGCTAAACAGTGGTGCTTTAATTCTTTCTTTTGGACTAGTATAACCTTGTTCTGAATGCTGGTTGATTAATTGGAAGTCTTTTTCTACTGAGCTCATTTTAAAAGTAAGTATTTTTAACATGCATTTACTGCATTAAGGATTTGTTAATAACACCTGCACCTGTAAAAAAACGCTACTCAGACCACACCTACAAATGCACACACAGACAGTTTCTCACACATAACTGCCAGCCTAATTGAATATAACCATATTCATCTTTCTAAAATCCAATTCTTTTCCAACTCTACCAAAATCATACTAATGCCACACATAGCGTTCAAACATACTGCCAAAACCTCCTATTTCACTATCTCATAAAACATCTCCTCTTACTCTCCCACTGTGGAGATATTCACCCCAATCCTGGTCCTACACAGTCACCTTCCTCTTCCGCTCTTTTTCACCCCACAAAAAACTTTTTACTAATAACTCTAAATATAAGTAGTATCCATAGTAAAATCACCAAATTCAATGCGTGGCTGACACAACACTTGACAGATATAGTAGCAGTCACAGAAACCTGGCTAAAACCTCATAATCGGGATACAGAAATAGTTCCCCAGGATACAATATTCTAAGAAATGACAGAACCAAAAGAAAAAGCAAGTGGCATAGCATTAATATATCATAACAGCTACACTTTATCTCTCCTCTCCAAACATGTCCCATCTTTTAATAATGCAGAATTTTTTTTAGCATCCCTACAAGTAAATAATTTTAAACAAATATGTATTGTAGTAGTCTATATACCCCTGGACAAAATATTCCAACACTAGAAAACTTCCTATCATGGGCTATGAACAATATTGCCAATGAAACTATTATCATGTGTGACTAAATATCAATTGATAAAATCTCATCACTGACTCCCCAGTAAATAGCATTAACCTTCTTGGCTTTACACAGTTTATCACTATCCCTAACAAGATGCAAGATAAGAATTACCTAGGTGCCACCTTAGACTGGATCATGGTATCTGATCCCCATAAATATGCCAATTCCAGCACACTCCCAAAATACCCTGAGTGATCACTTATCAGTGTACACAGACCCCCCCCCACAGGAACATAAACCCCATACTTATAAAAGTTTAAGGAACCTAACCAAATTCAATCAACAACTATTGAATGACATCTTAAAAGTGATGAATTGGTCCCCACTAAAAATATTGCCACTGGATGATGCCATCAACCATTTCAATAAAGTCTTCTTAGATACCCTTAACAGCTTAGTCCCTCTCTGCAACAAAAGAATAAAAATAAACCATGAACCCTGGCTAACTAAAGCCACAAAACAGTTATTACAAACTAGAGACCGAGCCTGGAAAGACTGGCATAGGAACAAAAAGATACCATCATCATCTTTCATCATCATCTTTCAGCTTTTCTCGTTAGGGGTCACCACAGCGGATCATCTCTTTCCATTTCTTCCTATCCTCTGCATCTTGCTCTGTCACACCAAGCGCCTGCATGTCCTCTCTCACCACATCCATAAACCTTATCTTAGGCCTTCCTCTTTTCCTCTTACCTGGCAGCTCCATCCTTAGCATCTTTTTCCCAATATACCCATCATCCCTCCTCAGCACATGTCCAAACCAACGCAATCTCATCTCTCTTGCTTTGTCTCCAAACTGTCCAACATGAGCTAACCCTCTAATATACTGATTCCTAATCCTATCCATCCTAGTCACACCGAGTGCAAATCTTAACATCTTCAGCTCTGCCACATCCAGCTCTGACTCCTGCCTTTTTGTCAATGCCATTGTCTCCAACCCATACAACATAGCTGGTCTCACTACCCTCTTGTAGACCTTCCCTTTCACTCTTACTGGTACCCGTCTGTCACAAATCACTCCTGACACTCTTCTCCACCCATTCCACCCTGCCTGTACTCTCTTCTTCACCTCTCTTCCACAGTCACCATTACTCTGAACTGTTGATCCCAAGTACTTAAACTCATCCACCTTTACCAACTCTACACTCTGCATCCTCACCATTCCTCTACCCTCCCTCTCATTTACACACATATATTCTGTCTCAGCTCTGCTGACCATCATTCCTCTGCTCTCTAGGGTATATCTTCACCTCTCCAGAGTCTCCTCAACCTGATTCCTACTCTCACTACAGATCACAATGTCATCTGCAAACATCATAGTCCACGGGGCCTCCTGTCTGATCTCATCTGTCAACCTGTCCATCACCACTGCAAATAAGAAAGGACTCAGAGCTGATCCTTGATGTAATCCCACCTCCACCTTAAACAGATCTGTCACTCCCACTGCAGTCCGCACCACTGTCACACTACCCTGGTACATATCCTGTACCACTCTTACATACTTCTCTGCCACTCCCGACTTCCTCATACAATACCACAACTCTTCTCTAGGCACCCTGTCATATGCTTTCTCCAAGTCTACAAAGACACAATGCAACTCCTTCTGACCTTCTCTGTATTTCTCCAATAACACTCTCAGAGCAAACATTGCATCTGTAGTGCTCTTTCCTGGCATGAAACCATACTGCTGATCACTAATCATCACCTCCCTTCTTAACCTAGCTTCTACTACTCTTTCCCATAACTTCAACCTGTGACTGATCAATTGTATCCCTCTGTAGTTACTGCAGCTCTGCACATCACCCTTATTCTTAAAGATAGGTACCAAAACACTTTTTCTCCACAAAAATGATAAAAAATATTTTGAAAATAGTTCCCCAGGATACAATATTCTAAGAAATGACAGAACCAAAAGAAAAAGCAGGTGATTTTCAAAAATGAAAAAAAAGGAACAAAAATGATACCAATTTACTTAAATATAAGCAGCTATGAGACAAAGCTAAAAAAACTGGTTACTGCTGATAAAAAAAAAATCACTTCTCAAAAAATGTATCCAGCAAAATAAACAACCTTAAAGAATTCTGGTAAACCATCTTGCACTTCTCACTCACGGATCCACACAAAATCCATCACCAGCCCCTGATAAAGAGCCATCTGTAATATCAGATATGTTTAACTCCCACTTCATAGCCACTATACTCAAACTGGTAAACTAAACACAAAGATCTGTTCTACAAAACATCCACTCCCACCTGATTCATTTAATAGCAACACCATAACTAACACATCCCCTCTTCAAGGAACTTCTACAGCTATCCCTTCAACACCCATTTTCTCTCTACAGCCCATTCCCACCTCTCTAATACATAATCTTCTTTTGAAACTAAAACCCTGCTCTCTCTCTCTGCCGACAACCTCCCATCAGAATACTTAAAACCTGCCATTGAAGCAATTGCCTACCCTGTTAGCTTCCTGATTAATCACAGAATCTGAAGTTCCTAAACTCTGGAAAAAATCTATCATAATCCCCTTACATAAGGCAGGAAAGACCAACAAATTAAGAAACTATCGCCCTATATCTCTTCTCTCTCTCTACCAAAAATACTAGACAAATGAATACACACACAATTACTGAAACATCTCACTGATAACATTCTTCTCACACCCACCCAACACGGTTTCGATCCTGCACACAGTACTACCACAACACTATTATCCTTCACAGACATTGTGAGCAAAGTCCTAGACTCTGGCCAATTAACTTCTGTAATCCTATTAGACCTATCTAAAGCCTTTGATACAGTATCCCATCCTAAACTATTACAACAGCTATCTTTAATAGGATGATCTCAACCTACCCAAAAATGGTCTGCCAACTATTTAACCAACAGACAGAAAGTGTTAGGTGGCAAACTAATCTATCGCAATACCAGGTCAACAGAACAGGAGTCCCTCAAGGATCCATTCTTGGACCATTAGTTTTTAATATTTTCATTAATAACCTTCATACTGCCTCCCTTCAAAGCACACTCATCCAATACACTGACGATTTCACCATTATCTCCTCTTCCAATAGCTATCGACATCTCCGAAAAATAACCCACGATGTCTTCACCTCAATAGAGACCTGGTAAATGAAGTACAACTACTACTAAATCCCAATAAAACCAAACTACTATTGTTTTGACCAAAAACCACTGTTGCAGGACATCAAAATATATTCACAAAATAAAGGAGAAATATAAACTGTATCTCAGGCAAAATTATTGGGTATCACCATAGATGATAAATTCTCCTTTGAACAACACATATTAAACACCACTAAAAACACATTTCAAACTTGGAAAACTCTATAGACACTAGCATTTGATGGGTAATTCTGCCAAAAAAAAAACACTTGCCAACACCTTCCTACTCCCTTCCCTCTTGTATGGGGCACCTATTCTCACAAACCTATACATGTCTCTAAAAATAAGTTACAATCATGCTACTATAAAATTGCTAAATTTGCAGCTGGCATATCTTACCGCACACATCACTTTGACGCCCCCAATGAACTAAACTGGCTTGAATTCCCCGATACCTTAACTATGTACAACTATCCCAAGCACATAAAATAATATATAAGCCAGACAGCTGCTCCACTTTTGCAACTGGCATATCTTACCGCACACATCACTGCGACGCCCTCAGTGAACTAAACTGGCTTGAATTCCCCCACTACCTTAACTATGTACAACTATCCCAAGCACATAAAATAATACATAAACCAAACAGCTGCTCCACCTTAAAACCTATCCTACAACCCTACACTCCATCTTGAAACCTCCGTTCCATAAACAAACATCTAAAAGTAAGCAAAACTAATTAAAGAGCTTGTCATAGCCTCTACTCCTTTACCATTGCGAAACTATGGAATGCCCTAACTCAAATATTAGAGCTTTAGACCTTCAAAATTACACTAAAAAATCACTTTCTTAGCATTTATATCTGTACCTGCTCCTTAACTAATAACTAACACTAAATTCCTATCTCTTTTTCTTTTCCCCTTTCTAGCACGTTAAAAACACATCCTAACACCCTCTTCTCCTTAATGAATCCTTATATTCCTTTACTCCTATATTTCACACAACACCTAATCTAGCTCACTATCCTTATTCCTAACATCAACTCTTCCAAATTTATTTATACTTCTATCCTTAATTATCATACCCTCTTTCTCAGAACCCAGACTTATATTCTCTTCATCGCCTATAGAAAAAAACCACAGCCTACCACAACCATAGTGACTTAATTTACTCTTTAGCATTGCATAATCTGTTTGACTGCAAATTGTACTACTTACATGTTTAAATTATAGCATGGCTTGAGTTGTATGCACATGTATATATGTTAAACTGTATCTTCCTATAATTTGTATGTAAAGTATGTTAAGTATGTATGTAAAGTATACACATAACTGTAAACACTTTACTAATGTCTGTCTTTGTGTGGAGCTTTTCTCCATGGGCCTCTGCTGAAAATGGGTTCCTGACCATACATCTCAACCTTTTAGAGCAAGAAATCTGGACAAAGCCATAAGTAAAAGTGGGACAAAAGCCCAAAAATATGGACAATTTTTAAATATTGCTCTTACAAACTTGGAAAGTTGATAGAATAACAGGTTTTGCATTAGTATGGATTTTCTGAAGGACATGGAGTCTGAAACTCAAATGTCTGTCATTACTTTCTAACTTTAATCTTTAATGATTTGCAACTATTTTGCCAGAAAAACACAATTTTATGAAAATGGACCAAAAATATGAGGCCAAAATCTAGACATTCTGCGAAAATCTGTACAGTTGAGAGGTATCCTGACCCAGTCAGGCTTTGCTGGTCACCAAATGTCAATAAAATAAAATAAATAATGAAGTGCTAGAGTGAAAGAGTGAAAATAAATTCTACATACTGAAATTATTGCAACTTTGCTGTTTTTTCAAGGTTTAATTTCTCCAAGTCTTTTGGGTTTCTAATACCATGACAGGAATGGACCTCACTCCTAAGCCAATGTGCAATTAGAGTTCAAGAAATTAGTATTGTTTCAGTCTTTGATGTTTGCTAAGAGTGCTCTTCTCACCACTTGCAGTATGCCCAGAATTGCCTCAATTCAATTGTTCAATTGAAGCTACATGAATCTGTAGCATGTTTCTCCTACTACTATTGGAACTGTGGGGGCATCCTTCTTCCATATTGCTCTCATTTCTGCCTGCAAATCCTGTTATTTTATGACTTTGTGTCTGTCTTTATGTAAAACACTGTAAACACTGGTTGTAGCAAGTTCAATGATCAATGCTACTTTTGTATGTTTTTTTCATGGATCACTATATCTGTTTTTCTTGCATCTATTTTTTAAATTGTTGGTAATAGGTGATCGCATGTGATATAAACTTCATCATTCTCTGTAATACTTTGTGGTTCATATTTCCAGTACTTCTCAGCTACTTCTACATTATAATGTTTGCACAATCCTCAATGCAACAGACTTACCACATTACTATGCCTATAAGTAAGCAGGCCCTTAGCATGAGTTTATCACATACAACAGCAAGATGTGTGACTGTTTCCAATTCTTATTTTACAGAACTTGCATTTATCTGTTTCTCCCACCTTTTTAAGGACTTTGTAAACCAATGTGTATGTAGCCTACTGAACTGGACCACCATTATTAGCCTTTAATCTTTTGGTTTCAGTTCACCTCTCCTTTACCACTCATGTCAAATCTTGTTGAACATGATTTTTTCAATGGTAAGTAAGCTGGGGTTTGTTTTGAGTGAGGGGAAAACATGTGGCTTTGCCAAGGCAGAGGCATGTAGAGGAGAGCAGTATGCTGCCCTCTGCAATGAAATGAATCACCTGCCATGGGAAACAAGTTCAGAAATCACCAGATGGACTTAAAAGTTTCATTAGGCAGATTGGTAAGGTAGAATATTTATTTATTTATTCTTTGATAGCCCGTTTAATTCATTTCTGGATCACAGGGGTCCTGGGGCCTATTACAGTACTCAGCAAGTGCAAGGCAGTGAAGGTAATTCTAAATGGGGTGCCAGACTATCACAGGATGCACATACGCACTCACATATGACAAGCACTCTAATGGCAATTTGGAGGATTGCAAATTTACCTGAGACATATCTTGGGAATGTTGGAGAAGACCTGTAGTTCCCAGTGAAAACTCACACCAACACCTTGGGGATGTACACAGTGTGCAGAGAGGACACCATCCCCTCCCGGCCAAGAACCAAACTTGAGACTCGGGCACTATGATGTAGCAATGCTAAATGCTGCACCACTGTGCTGCCCTGGAAGGTAGTACAGCTTATGAGTTTTCCTGTGACTATCAGGAAAGGAAAGAAATGTAATCAGATTAAAAATGACAGTGGGTTGTAGAACTGGTGCAAAAAAGAACCCCTTGGCATATATAATCCACATGAGAGAAGGACACTTAATAAGACTTAATAAGAAGGACACTAGAAAAAGACAGAAATAAAGTAATGGGAAACTGCAGCTCAGATTCTGAACTTGCATAATGGCAAAGACAATGACAGAGGAGTATAATTACTAGCCCAGCTTTAGAAACAAATGACGGGGCAGACATGAATGCAATGCTGCTTGAAGCTCTGACCTTATAATATTAAAATTTCAAAGTGTGTAGCTAGTGTTCTGTAGTATCAGGTCTACTGAGACATTTGGCACAAGCTACTACTTCTGACAATGTCTACACTTCAAGCAGATTGTGTTCACTATAAGTAAATCACTGTAGAAACTATTTACCGTAATGCCAGTGTACAGTTTAATATAAAACAGAGTTATTTTATGACAGTATTAGCCTACCTTTAACAGACCTTTTCTTGATATATGCTGTTGTATTTCTGGCTGTAGGCACTGAATATCAAACAGTCTTGAAAAGCATCTCTCTGGCCTAGTTCATGTGTGAAGACTAACCATTGATTATCTTAAATACCTGGATATAAATGAGATGCTCAGAAGGATTAAGGGAATGTGATTCTGATGTGGAAAGGGCCATGACTTCATGTAGTAGATGACCTTCACACAAGCTCAAATACTTAATAAGACTATCCATGAAGAAGTTTATATCACACACGCATACACCCCAACACGCACTGTTAATCATGAGCCTTATAGAGGAGACCAGTAGCCCATGACTATGCAGTTACATCTTTTCAGTGTGCATCTCCTCACATTTTATCATGCTTAAAATAGACTATTATGTAGTCTGAAAACTGTAAAAAAAAGTAATGATCGTTTGCTAAAAATGTTTACTTATGTTATTTTATGGAAATACATTTCTTTTAGAAAACTGATAGTGATATAATTATGCAGCTTAGATTAAGTGAGATATAAGATTCCAAACCTATGTGTAGACTGATATAAACTATTAGGGACTTATAGTCCTGTGATGATTTTCTCATTAGGGGTATACTGTACATAATTATCGGCATGGGATGGGTAAGGTGAATTTCTAACCAAATGGGATAGGTTATTTTGAGCACAAAATGGGAAAATGGCTACTCTTAAAATGACCAGCAAGGTCAGCTAGCTTAATAGTTACCTATAAACCTATGTCAGTGTATGTACTTTTCCAAAATAAATTATTTTGTGGAATGGGATATGCAAGAATTTAAATATTTACATTTTGTTAAATCACTTGGACCTTTACAGACCAAATGTGTGTTTTGTTGCTCGAGTCTCTCATTTAATCTTCCTGCCTTTTTTCACAAAATTGGAAGGCTTGGTGGGGTGGTAGTATAAAAACTGCACTCTGCCTAATGATGTTGCATCACATCTGACTCTGGCAGCATTGTCACCACTTCCACCCTCAGAGCTTTCCCTATGAGTAAGGAATGCAAGTATATTTCTGGGCCTTTCCTCTGTATTGCACATACACATGTATACACACACACACACACACACACACACACACACACACACACACACACACACACACACACACGAATCTCACATACATACATAGACACACACCTCTCTCATGCACATGCATGTACACACACACACACACACACACACACACACACACACACACACACACACACACACACACACACACACACACACACACACACACACACACATCTCATATGCACAGACACGTGTGTATGTGCACAGGCACACATATCTCACATACACATACACCTATGCACACACATACACACATATCACATACACACATATGTGAGTATACACACAGACACGCACACACACACACACACACACACACACACACACACACACACGCGCGCGCGCGCGTGCGCACGCACACACACACACACATCTACAGGCATTTTCAAGTCACCAGTATGTCTAATGTATGTCTTTGGAATGAGGAAACTGGAGTACCAGGAGAAAGCCTACACAAATAAAGTTGAAATAATCCTGGCTATACCCTGTGCTATTTGGTAACAAGACACTCTCACTGAATCAGTCTAGCCTATCAAATATCACTTCCATTGAGGCTGCAATCACCAAATGTTTTTTGCAATAAAACATTTTTCTTCTAGATCATAAATTGTCTTTCACTCTATATGCTAATCACACCACTGACAAGACAGCTTGACCTACCCCCACTAACTGAGGAATTTCATCTCAGATACTGTCAGAAATAAGATTATTTATTGACGTTCAGGCTCCCTCCAAATTCCCACTGCTCAACATAGTCCTCTATCACCAGATCAGTCAGTTGTTAACTCTAAGGACTGGCAATTTGGTCACATTCATTTAATGTGATATATTGAATGCATATATTCCTGGGTTTTTCCCTAGAGGAGTTTAAATATAATTATATACTTTCTGAATGTCTCTGGTCATAGGTTCACAGCCTACAATAGTGATACTGTCTTGCAGTTAAAATTATGTACTATTCACTGTCTATTTATTATCATGCTATCTTAAAATGTTAATGTTCCATTTTATTGCCTGTCTCAAATGATGTTTTTGAATGTGTAGAATATTCTTTTTATCCAATTCAGTTGGAGTCTGCCTCTGTGGGTCTCTCCTGAAAAAGGGATGTGGCTCAGCTGGATTAGCTGGGAAACAAAATGTAAAAAATAAATGAAAAAAGATAGCCAGAGCTGCCCTTATTTCTATTTGCTGACATGATAATTACTGTCCTTAAAATTGCCTCTGCATGTAATAGAATTACTAGATTTGCAGCTGGTTTCATTGGTAAGGCATACCTCTCTGGTATAATATCTTATATATAGCCGTTGAGTCTAAAAATAAAAATAAATAATAAATACATAAATAAAATGAAGTAAATATAATGATCAAGAAACTTTTTAGGTGAGATTTTTCCAGATATAACAAAAGGATAACACAACTTTACTGAAAGTTGAAAAACATAAAAATATATTTTCTAGGATGGTTCAGCTGTATGAGGGTGACCCCCTACACTGCAGGCATTTTAATAAACAGCTGCAAAGTCACTGTAGTGCAGGGGACAAAGATAATTTTCCATGATGTGATAATTCAAAAATAACTGTAATTGAATGGCGAGGCTCAATATAATAGAAATTTAGTCAATGTGATCTTGACTAACAGTGTGATTAATCTTTTCCTGTCATCCCTTAAAAGGCATTGACAATCATATTAAAAAAAAGAAAAAAAGAAAAAAAAACAGCTAACAGCTGGTACCAGTGAAAATGGCAACACCAATCTGAATATAATGCCAGATGTTAAGTACACTAAATCTGTATCAGTTTTAACCACTAAAAAATAAAAAGGCAGTGGAAAACGTGACTGAAAATCAAGGGGTTTACAGTTCGCAGCAGTCTTTCAAAATGGTCCAGAAGGCAATATATTAGCATATTCATCTGCCCTTTTGTTTTTTAGTTTGTGTTTAGTTTACAAAACAGTTCTTTTGTTGCCATTTATTAGCAAAGAAGGTATTGAATGTGTCCTTGTGTTTATAATCTCATCAGGCTAAACAGATACTGTGTGCGCCCTTCTGTTCTCAGAAGTTGTCAGGTTAAGCAGATATTCCATGTGTCTTTCTGTTGTAAAGATCCATCTACAAATTATCCCTAGTTAGATGCACTTTTCCATTCTCTGGTGTACATTTTGTCCAGCAGTGAGGCAGGGTCCTCATGGAGCAGGTAAGGTGACTTAAACTTTAAATAGTGAAATGATTGGCTAGAACTAGAGACTAGTCAAAGAAGTAGCTAATTCATGGTTAGACAAGAAAATAGAAACTCAGACTGTGGGAAAGAAACAAACCAATGTAAAGCAGTCTAGGACAGAAATCGTGACAGGCTGAAATTGATTTGTTTTGACAAAATAAAACTTTAATTGCAATGTTGCAGTATACAAAAAATATTATTTAGTGCATATAGCCTAAAATTCTGACTGGGCACATTAGGGTAAACTAACGTTTAGAAATGAGCAAGGTGGTAATATACTATAAAAAGTTATGAATACTCATACTAGGATGACTTTGTTGTCAGTCATGTCTGTTAGCATATACAGTATGATGTATCAGTATGTTTCTATAGTATTTTATTATTCACTTTCTGAATCAGGCAGAATACTCACATCTTATAAGTTATGAAAGAGTTAATGTTTACACTAAATGCTATTTATGTATGCTAGTAAGAAGGAGGGGGCTGACAAAACATTTCAACTAATCTTTCTGGTGATGCAAGATCTGAAAGAGATTTCAAACAATAACCCCTCACAGTTCTTAACCTGTATTAAAAGTGAGTTTCATTCAGAAAAAGAAAAGGAAAAAAAAATGCCCCCAAACCCAACTCTGATAACATCTGTTTAAATGGGAGGCAGCTGAGGGAAAGTCACTGGAAGCTGAACTTGGGCGCTCAGCCATCTCACCCTATGGCGCCGGGCAGAATAAACACATTTGTTCACACTCACTGAGCGCATCATTTCTGCTCCTGTGTGCTCTTGTTTGACTTTTGCAGTACTGCTGTTTGCCAGGGCCTTCCATGCCGACTGCCTTCTCTGCTGTCGCTGAATTTTTTTCTGAAGTATTCATACCCAGATTTCAGTCTGGTGAATGTTATTTTCTTTCAGGAAGAAGCTCATGCTGGGCTGGCTGTGGCAACTGAATGAATGGATGTTTATGCACATATCTTTTCTTGGAACAGAACATACCTAACATGTATAATAATGGGAAAGACACCTACACCATGGTACTGATTAACATCACACCAGTAAAAATATAATAATGACATGACAGGTATTACAATAAATCCAAAAAGACTTTGTATACAAGTTATGGCACATACTATGCAATGTTGTGGTAGGTTTAAATGAATACATACTGACACAGAGAGCAGTTTTCATGTCACTGATAATGTTAAGGCTTTCCCTGTTTATCAAAGTATAGACTGCTTGAGTTTTTCTTTTTTTTAATGGGTTTGCAGTTAAGTATATTAAAGTTTGCCAATCGCTTCCTCATTAGACCAAAAGTTAGAACTTTAATATATTTGTCATTTTTGTCCCCTTATCTCTTTCTGCAGGTATGCCATTATATCTTAAGGCTATATTCTAAGCTGTTTTTTTAATGAACAATGCAAAATAATGCAAAGAGGGGGTCTGATAAGGTAGAGATTCTAAAATATTTTTTGCATAATTACTAAATAAATGTAGAATATGATAGGATGCCAAAGCAGGAGGGTATGGGAAGAGATGAGGAGTTGTGGTGGTAGTGTTACAAAGGGATGAAATATTAACATACAGTAGACTAGACAATGAAACATTACATTGATGTTGATGGATAGATACACAGAGAGAGAGAGAGAGAGAAAGAGAGAGAGAGAGGAAGGATGATGATGGGAAATGAGTGATGGCATGATGTAGGGCCCAGACGGTATATCTCCAAGAATTTTGAAGAAAATAGTAGCAAGGCTGTTAGGTTATTTCACAAAACCTTATAATTAGTCTCTCATTCACAGGGAAGTGTCAGAGGAATGAAAACTGATATCAGTGGTTTTACTTCACAATGTGAGCAAAAGAATAGCTAGGTAACTATCGATCTACTAATCTTACCTTAGTAACAGGTAAAGCTATGGAGAGAATACTGACAGAAAGACTAACAGAAATCCTGGAGGCCAACAACCTTCTGCATATGTCACAATGCAGGTTCACAGTGAAAAGATCCAGTCATTTCTGTCTTAACTGGTTTTGTAATTGGATGATACTAGAAAAGGACAGAAGAATTTTCACAGGATCTTGCATAACCCATCCTCAATAAAGCCCTTTGATTACTGGAGAAAGAAGAAGGCGAATTATCAAATTAGGTGGAATAGAGAAGGGGAAGGGAGGAGATAGTTAAGTGGAATGAAGAATGACTAAATGAAAGGAAACGCTGGTGATAATGGTGAGAGGAAAGTTTCATGTGACATAAAGGTAACTAGCAGAGGCCTGGAAAAGTCAGTACTGGGTCTTGAACTGTTTGAGATACTCATATCAGACAGCATCAGTGAGTCCAAAAGCACAAACAAGCTATTTGTGGATGATGCTAACATTAGAAGTATTACTGTAGACAAGGGGAAGCTTACAGAGGGATCTAACCAGCCTAATTAAGTTAGATATGTGCGGTTACAGAGGGACCTCACCAGCCTAACCAAGTTAGATATGTGCGATTACAGAGGGACCTCACCAGCCTAACCAAGTTAGATATGTGCGGTTACAGAGGGACCTCACCAGCCTAACCAAGTTAAATATGTGCGGTTACAGAGGGACCTCACCAGCCTAACCAAGTTCAATATGTGCAGTAGTGACATTCAGTGATGCTCTGTGTCATCTAGGGAGACAAACTGTGTCTTTTCAAACAAGAAAAGATCTCAAATGATGTGTTATGTCTATTCAAACTTGTTTTTTGAGAAATTGTTTACTTGAAACCAGCAGACAAAGTGAACAATTAGTAATTTTTTTTTTAACTTTGAAGGGAAGCTCTCCACACACCTCATGTATTGATCTTTGCTCCCCTACCCCCATTAACTAATTTAATTAACAAGTGCAAATCCTTAGATAAGTTAAAAAAAAAACTTTTACAAATTTCCTGTTTTATCTACGGCTCTTGCCAAAGTAGATGTTGTGGAGAAGTCTGTTGACAATATGAACAAATTCCTCTGAGAAACAGTGCAGAAAACACCAATCCTGTCCAGATTTAGAAGGCTATGGTGAAAGTGAATAAGTGTAGAAAGATAATCTTAGCAGATCTGGTAACTGGTCATGCCACAGCAGGCATGATGAGCACAGTTCTGATGTTATCTCAGGGAAAAAGAAATACAAAGTATTTAAAGGGTGCAGAAGAAGGCTATCAAAATGGTGAGGGGATCTGAGGAGATGTCGTACGTAGGGATGATTGTGGACCTGCACTTGCACACTTTGTAGAAGAGTTGAAGGATTTACACAACATGGATAAGTAAATGGTAAGAGAGCTTTGTGGTTGAGTAAACATGAAGTGTAAACATTGAGAAGGATAGGACACAGTGACCAAAGTGTGGGCAAAACTATATTCCAGTACAAGAAAAATATGTTTGCAGAAAGAGTGGTGGATGAACTGAACATGCTAAGAGAGGAATTCAGAGGATCTGTGAAGCTGTCAATAGGGATTTGGACAAAGGGTGGAGGGGAGAGGTGGGTGGGGGGTTAGTATTACAATACCAGCTACATTAAAAGGACAGACCAGACAGGCAAATCTGCCTTGTTCTGCAATTTTGTACATATAATTTAACTGTTGTGCAAGTAAAGATTATTAGATTAGGACTTGCAAACATCTAATACAAATCAGTGACCCTTAAATAAGCTTTAATTATTGCATTACCTCAATGTTGTAGTACTATTTCAGTTTTCTTCAATATCTTTTCTTGTGCTGGAGCAGTTTTCACATTGGGCCTGGACTGAAAATGGCTCCAAATCAGTTGGACATCCTGCAGCAAAACATTCATGTATACATACATACATACATACATACATACATACATACATACATACATAGGCACATAAATAAGTAAACAAACAAACAAAGGGACTTGAAAACTGGCAGATAATCCTTTTGTTTAGAACAAATTTGTAGTTAAGCATCTTCATTTATACAGTTTATCAGAAATAACATACTCACTGCAATCCATTGTATACAAAAAAGAAATAATCATGTGGCCAGGACCACCAGTAAAAATTAGTGACAAGTTTCACCAAAATATATTAGATATTATATATTTGTTTATAAATTATCTATGAAAAGCTGAAAATTTGAACACTTATAAGTGATAGTTTGTTAAAATATACAACACAAAATATGCATGCAATCATTCAATTATTGGGGCATGACTTTAAAATACTTTTAATGTTAATATTTTCATTTAAACCTGGTGGACATTCATTATCCAGTCTTAGTTGTAACACCAGACTGAGCATTTGTAAATCATTACCTACGTCGTCTCCCCTAAGCACTATCTAAAACAAAAAATGAAAATGTTGCAAAGCTGCCACAAACTGTAGTGAGCTTGTATAGTACATTGCTTTTATATTAAATGTTAATGCCATATACATATTCACACTTACACAATAAGAACTTTCTTGTGATTTTTCTGTTATAAAAGGCATCAGAAATAATATATATCGGAAAGTTAACTATTGCTACATTATTGCAAGTGTACCTCTGTCTAACACTTATGCTGGTACCTTGGTGGCCTTAGGCCAAAACAAGTCCACTGTTGACATGCATTGTTATTATTTCATGCTGTTATCAAAACCTTTGTGTGACTACCAGTTTAAAAAAAAAGTTTTTAAATTATTACTTTTTTGCCTATAAATACAATGGGTCCACCAATTTCTCACAAGCTCTGGGTACCCAGACAACACCTTCCAATATAAGTATCAGTTTTCTTCACAATTTACTTCCTTTCCCTATGTTGTATATAGTCATTTTTACTTATGCAAATGGAATAGATTAGAAATGACAATTTCTATCATTTTTACATTATCAAAATATCATTGATCAAAGACAGTTTGTAACCTCTCTGTTTACAAGTATCTTAACTCATATAAACTATTCTCAAAAGCAAGCATACTCAGTTGTGAGCTTAGAAAGCCTAACTGCTGTATTTTAATAACATTTTTCTTAATTTTTAAGAAATAAAGAAATTCTGCCAGGCTATTTCTTTTTTCAGTGGTTGTATGAATGAGTAGCATTATAGATGATTCATTTTTAGGTGCTGTTCTATATAATTGGTTGCTGAAAGCCAGATTAAAATGTGTCATTGTTCAAAATACATAAATTATTTTGTGAAATAAGGCTCCAATTTAAATTATATTAACTTGTGAAGTTATATACATGTAATTTCTTATTAAAAGACTCACAAAGTATTTTGTGAAATTCTAAAAAGATCAGTCAGTATACCTCTAATCAGCTATACCTATTGGGAGAAAGCAGATGTCATTCAGTTTGATAAAGCTGCAGAAAAGACATTCCTCCAGATTCACAAATTTTCCGTGCAGGACTAGCTTAGTCCTGCACGAAGTGCCCGTTTAGGAGCAGGACGGCAGCGTGCCATGCATATTAATAAGGTGCACTGCCAGAGCTCCTAGACTTACACGGAGCGTGTACGAGTGCAGGAGGCATGTCTGAGAGCAGATCTCTAAGAATAAACATGCCCCTGCAATGTAGAACAGGAGAAAGGGGTAAGGAATGAGCGAGACCGGTCATAGGTGCCCGTGTATCCCCACCAACAGTCCCATATGTGTACAACAGCAACAATACATAAAAATAAAATGTAGAAACCTGTTTGTTTTCTTTTAAAAATCTGATTAAAGCTACCCGTAGGTAAGTGGGTGTGCCCATTGCTCAGCTATGATTAAAGCTGCTGAAAAGGCTGAAGAGGATAACAAGGAAGATATATGCAAATGAAGCAGCACAGCAATAGTGTAGTGGGTAGAGCATTCGCCTAACGAGCAGGCGTTCCTGGTTTGATTCCCACTGCAGCACAGTCTGATTTACATGGCAAAGCACGTTATAACCAATATGTTTGTTGCAAAACCCACTAAATAACATATATATGAACTGGAGTACTGCAAGAAATGCACATGTGAAGTGTCAATGTCAGAATGAATAAGGCACTAATAAGCAGGTTTAAGAACAAATAAGCTATATTAAGCATATGTAAGCACTAGTAAGCTGGCTTAAGCCCATTTGCGCAGTGGTAAGCAATGCCTACACTGGTTAAGCAAATCTGACACTAACTCTCTGTAAGCAGATGTAATGGCAGGTTAGCAGTGCTTACCTACACGCAAACCCGCTAACAACTGCTTAAAAGTGCCTTAACCACTCTGCATCCAATGGCCCTTGTTCTGCCAAGCAACAAAATAAACAGCCTCTGCTAGGCTCGAACACAGGACCCCACACACTATAACCAAAGTTATTTACCACTAAGCCACATCAGATATACATAACCCTGCAGCCCAGTCATTCAACAGTACAGAGAATGTATTCCAACATGTAAATGTATGTGTGTGAGTAAATATATTAATATCTAAACAGATACAACATATCAATAGATGTGTATATATATATATATATATATATATATATATATATATATATATATATATATATATATATATATATAGCTGTAGATAGCAATGGTAGATTGACAAAAACAAATATGTCCACATGCACCATTAATGGGCTTGAGATGCCCCAAACAATATACATCATGTATGAATAGGCATACCCCTCCCACCACAGCCAAACACGTCTGCCCTGCAATACACTACCAAGTGTTACAGATCCCATAAGCAGGTCCCGACATGACATGTGCACAACATGTAGACAGTACTACAACCCACCTGTATGATGTCAGGCTGGTATTGATAACATATCATGCAGTACAGTGTGGCTCCCATAGGAAATGCAAAATATGGAAGCTATCAACATCCCCAGGATACATATACACAGACACATCATATATGCAGATACAGATATACACACACACACACACACACATATATATATATATATATATATATATATATATATATATATACATATATACATTTGACTACACAGACAGACGCAGAGATATATACAGTAAGATTCATATGTAGAAGGTGCACACAATATGGAACAGCCACTATGCCTACAGTTCACACCTGAACAACTGGACACTGTATGGGCCACCCATACAAATAAAATCGTTGCCTGCAACATATACCCACAGAGAGGTCATAGAAAAAACACCACACACAGGTTTGCAGAAATGGAAAACCTTTATTTGTGTACTATTGCAGTTCTATATGCCATGTCATATAGCTGTGCAGACACTGACATCCATATAAACAGAGTAATGCAACTGTGAAACAGTTATACTAATACAGTAGTGTGGAAAGGTTCACAACTGTTGCTGTCTAGGCCAATGCCTTCAAATTGTACAATAGTAAAGACAGACTGGGCCACAGGATACCAAAAAATCAACAGTAAGTAATGCAGGTGTATAATTCAGCAGCCTCTATCGACACTCTGTACAAAATCACTAGGTGTTGAAGACTTCAGCTGACCAAATGGGATGTAACTGTTATATAACAAGGCATAACTGACACCATCACAAGCACACTGACAAACAAATTAGTCTTGTATGGCAGGAGGCAGTAGGCCTGCATTAACCCAATATATGTGAGTAATGTAAATATAGGTGAAGTATACGGTACTGTACATCTAGAAACCTTAAGGCAGCTCAGCCCTGATACCCCCACATTTTGTAACAGCCTAGGTCAGTTATGCTGCATTCCCCCCCCAAGACTCAATACTACAGGCCCATATACCACTGTTGCATACACTAGCCTCTGGAGTGCATAAGGGCACACATGTATTATTTTGGTGTAGCCCACACATATATGGCCCCAGCACCACTGTATGTGTGGGGGATACAACAGCAGTGGACTGATGGCAGCAATGCCAGTGTGATATACACTAAGGTCACTACAGAACAACCCCTGACAGCATGTCATATGTGCAAAGCTTGGTATGTAGGTGGAGGACAGAGGCTGGAACACAGGCCCTTATGTGGGACACTGTTGCCATACACTAAGCAAGTTGCTGGTGTTACAGGATAGTCTACAACATACCCTTAGCCAGGGAATTGAGGTTAAAAACATAATGGATGTAGCCATGTACTGATAGCACTCAACACACACACTGCCAGTGAAATATCTGACACAAGACCTGTGTGGTGGACAGACAAAACATGAGAGGCACACCTCTGGCCACCAACAGGATAGGCCCACAGTTGAGAGCTATGCAGACAGACTGCATTCCAAGGTAAACTAGTATGTATACACACACCCTGTAACAGCAGTACTATACAAAGCATAACACAACTCTACTCACACTCTGTCTGTAATTCTGGAACCTCCTACAAATATGTAGTTGGCCTAAGAGTGCCGGTTCCCCTGGAAGAGGTACTGCTACCTGCTGTCTGTAACACAGGAAAGGTAAAGGGACCACGCCCACTTGATGTAGGGATTTATAGTAGCTGGGTGCCATGACAGTAGTAACTGGAAGTACTACACAGCAAGCTGCATGCAGTTATCAAGTGTAGGACACTGATTGGTGTAGAGACCATCACCTGATCAAGTGCATCATCTACTAAAGCCAGGCTGCAATCTACCCCAAACAGCTCAATCCATTCACAGGAGAGAGAAAGCAAGCAAGCTAAAACAAAAGCGGAAAAAAAGAAAAATCTCAGAAAAATTACAGCTGAAAACGCAGCCATCTACGCAGCTGACAGTCATTAATACATCATTCCCACAAAAGGTATGTGAAGTATACGTACATGTATTAGAATGTAGTACATGGTCCATTGTAAGATTATGTGGAATGAGTTATGTGCCAACAGGTGTTGTTGTGATAATGGTCAACTGAACAATTACAATGGACAATAGTGTTTGTCCCTGTGGGTAGAGGGCCATAGCTGTTAACTGTGCAGGTCAGTACTGACAGACAGGATGTAAGCCATCATAGTGTGTGCTGTGTAATGGGGATTATGCATATGACATGGCCAATAGCCGGTGGTGGACGTGATGCCAATATGATGGACATGTGGGAGCCAGGGACCACCACTGGCAGGATACCAAGGTGAATCTGTAAGGTAGGATGCCGGATTGCCATAGGTGTGCAATAGGGTTACCTGCAAACAGGTCCCACATATACCCCACTAATGTCAGGCCATGTCCATATGTGGCACCTGTCTGTGTTGTAGCAAGGCAAAACAGTACAGCTGTGCAGGAAGGTGTTGTGAGATTGTGGAGCTGATGTCTGAATGTACCCCACATATAGGTATGCATATGTGTACATATGTCACAGATGTAATATATAAGGATAAATGTATATCAGCATGTATGTCCAGAAATATACATATACCCATGTGTAGACATATTTATGTGCACATATAAATGAAATCACATATATCTACACATATATAGATATATACATATATGCAAATGTCTACATCTGTACAAACACACACACAGATATGTATGGAAAGACATGTCCCCTATATCACTACCACAGTGATGTGTGCTATGTGTGAGGCAGCAGCACACATAGCAAAACACACAGATATCTACAGCTGGCGGTGTGTGCACATTGGATGGGTATGTCACATGTTAGTCCCGTCCTAGCACCACATTGCCCCCGCCTGTGAAGTATGCAATGGGATTATAGGGAAGTATAGCAGATACACACATTGAGGTGGTCAGGATTGGTAGATATAGAGGACAGTCTACAGGGGTGTTATGTGACACATGTGGTGGGTAAACACCATGGATGGTGTGTGTGATCCGTGATGTGGATGCCTCATGGTCCCCATTATGGGCACAATGGGAACAAGGCTCCCACCAACTGCCGCACACAACAGCAGTCCACATCCTAAAGGTGCCAGGACTGGCGGCTGAGCAGGAGGTGCATGTTGGCCATGTGAATGTGTACTGGGTGCCTCAGACTGATGTAGCACATCTCTCATGTGTCTGTGGAGCCTGGTATGGAACAGACCCTAGACCTGAGCTCAGGGGACAGGGACATGTTGGTGTGTGCCCTAGGTGGGGGGCCAACATCCCCTGGGTGGTTCCACCTGATGGTATTGATGTAACAGTACATGAGGAGGCCCCAGGTTGACACACACATGTGATGTGGCCAGGTATCCTGGTCAGATGGATGTGGAGAGGTGGATAAGCTGGCCAAATGAACATATACATGTTATTGTGTCACTGTCATAGTACATATGTGGGTAGTAATAGTCTACACAATCCTGGTACATGTCCAACAGCATGCATAGGACCCCCCAATAACACAGACTGTCATATGTGCAGCAATCTCAGAGCAGCCATACCACTGGCATATATGTAACCATAGTGGCCCTGACAATGGCATGCAAGTGAATAGTCTGTAACAGGCCAGCAATGTTAGTGTCCACACAGGGGACATGGCTACAATCACATAGCAGAAGGTGTGGTACAATACATAATCTGTCCAAACAGTAGTTAAGCTGTAGTCATACCTAATGAGTTGTGTGTATAGTCTGTTGAAGCTGATATGGTGGGGGGTGACAGAGATGTGTATTATGAACTGTGGTAACCTTGCCATATGAGTTGCTCAGGCCTGTTTCCATCCTCATATTTTTTCAGGCAAGATGGCACACATCAGGTTGCCTGTGTATTCAGTGGAGGAGAATGAGGTCATTATCAACCACCTGGTTCAGCACTACCAGGTCATCTTTGGCAGGACAGCACATGACCAGCAAGAGCGGACCACCCTGTGGAACAATCTAGTCCACAAGGTCAATGATGTCGGCCTACATAACTGCAGTTATGAGCAGGTTGGCATCATTGCATCAACCTACTTTGCAATGCCTGTCGGCATGCTGCCGCAGTCCGGGGGGATCACCTCACCACCGGGGGGCATGCCATCCCATCCATACCCCCTGACACGTGTGGAGGAGCTCCTGGCCAGCCTCATGGCACCTGCCCATCTGGAACACCATCAGCCACTGGACCCCTTCATGGAGATGGGTGTCACCCACACACCAGCCAAGGAGCATGCAGGTAAGGACACAGGGCACATCAGTAGGTCACTGTTATGTAAATATCAGCAGTGGTACAGGTAGATCATGCATATCTGATATGTCATACAAATATTGTGTTGCTGCATTGTAGTGATAAACAGATGTCCAGATGTGGTAGTATTGTGGGAATTTATGGTTGATGTATGGTAGTACTGCACCCAGCCTGTAGCAGTGCCACAGGTGTGGCCACTGACATTGCATCTCTCCGGGGTAACAGCAAGGCAGCTACCTGTAGCTGGTGAGTATGTCTTATGTAGATGCATGCCAACACACCGGACATGTAATGGTGATGTTATATTTCATGCACACATCTAAGACACCTACCCTAAATGCATGCTGTACATGTATTGTTGCTGTGAAATGCATAGTCTCACAGGGGCGAACATGATGGGGTATTGAAAGGGTATGTCACACACCTGCATGACAACTAACATCCTGTCATTGCGGAATGTGTCCACAGGGGGTAACATACTGTTGGTAGACATGGCCTACAGTAGTGACATGTTCTGAACAACACCCATATACAGTGCAACATCAGTGTACATATCTGTAGGGCAATGCCAACTGCTGCTGAGATACACTATGGCATACGGCATTACAGTAGTCCACATTATCAGCTGGGTCTAAGCTGCAACATGTGGTGTTCAGTGTATGGGACACTGCAAGCTGACACATATGTGTAGGGCTTACCTGTCATGCATCTGCATAAATGCTGAGGGGGGGGGTTCTCAGCATGAAACACCAGTGCACTGCATCAGGGATCCTAAGGATTATAGGAATGGCTCTATCTACATATAGTGAGGTCCAGGAACTGTGGCAGCCATAATCCTACCCACACTGCAGTAGTGATGGCATTGTGTGAACACCATGTGATGTGCACATGAGTAGACCTTGCAATCATGCAGAATAGGGGGACATGTGTAGGGTACCCTGAACACACATTGGCAATTGCAGAAGGCACACACTGGTATACCCCTGCTATGAGCAGCAACTGCTGTAGTAAAACAGGAGGTGTGATAAGTCATCATGATAAAGGTGTGCACACATATCCCCACATGGTGTGTATGCATTGTGGTCAGCAGCCGCACACCTAACACAATCTGTAGACACTGCATGTGAAAGTACAGGACATATGTTACATACCAGGCTTGTGTACAGCTAAGATATGCGGTGCTGTGGTCCCATGGCAGATCACAGATGTGTGTATAAAAGCAATAAAGGTGTGTACACCCCCCCATGGCCATGGTACACTCTGATGGTTGTCAGTGTAAGCATTACTGCAGTGGCCATACATGGTCTGTTGATGTTGACAGCTGTAAATCAGGCATCAGGCATTCGACAATGACAACAGTCCACATATCATCCCAGGTATGTGTTGCTGAAACACATAGGGGCTGTGAGAGGTACAGCTGACATAACTGACACAGTACTACACATTCCACAATGGGTTGGACATCTGTGAGGTGTGGTGCACAGTACATGGCAGTGTGCAGAACAGGTGCACAGCAATAATGTGTACATGGGTGCGGTGGTATCTAGGGGAAGGGGCATCACCTAGTCACAGCACATGCATCCTACACATGTATGCCATTGCTAGCATGGTGTGAGTATAGCTGAACTACATGCTGTTCTGTAACATATGTTCTGCATGTTGGCAGATGGGTAATTGGAGGTCTGTGTGTATGAACATTGTGCAACCTCACCTGTGTGTGTGTGTGTGTGTGTGTGTGTGTGTGTGTGTGTGTGTGTGTGTGTGTGTGTCTGTGTGTGTCTGTGTGTGTGTGTGTGCGTGTGTGTGCATGTGTGTGTATGTGTGTGTGTGTGTGTGTGTGTGTGTGTGTGTGTGTGTGTGTGTGTGTGTGTGTGTGTGTGTGTGTGTGTGTGTGTGTGTGTGTGTGTGTGTGTGTGTGTGTGTGTGTGTGTGTGTGTACTCTTAAGCAATGCTGTACAGGTTTTAAAGTACGGATATTGTTTTCCCCCACAGGTGACGAGGTGGGTCAGGGTCCCTCCTGCACCCAATCTGATGTAGGTGTCCATACAGACACTGATGATGATGATGATGATGATGATGATGATAATGTTGAAGCACAAGTGGGGTTGTCAGTGGCCAACACTGCGCCAACATTTGACATTCCCCTTTTAGCCACCCCACCCTGGCACACAGTTACAGTGCCTATACACACCCCATTGCCAGTGGCCATAGCAGAGGGACAGCTGGCGTTCAGTGGCAGTGCACAGGAAAGTGTGGTAACCATGCCTACTGTGACCAGTCACAGCAGGCATAGCCAGATGTCCGGCAGGCTGCCACATAGGCGGATGTCCCAGGGTGCTCGTGGTAAGGTCGCTGGACATCATGCCCCTGGCATAGGCAACATAGCTGCAACCAGCAGAAGCATGTTCCTGGCTGTAATGGTGACACAGGCACGTATTGAGCATTACACCAGACAGGGCCTTAGGCTGCAGAGAGCTGCACTCACATCTGTAAGCGACAACCTCTGTGAACTGTTGGGTGCCATCAGTGCTTCAACCGAGCAAGCGGATAGATGGCATGATGAGATGATGGCCCTCATCATCTGTGGTATGTCCATGCTTCAACATGTGGTGGGGATGTGGAGACGGCCATGTGGATGTGGGCCAGCAACACCAACAGCTGGCACTCAACGTGGGCATGCTAGGACACCAAGGGGTTCCCGTAGTGGCAGTAGCAGCCCTGGCAGTGTGGGGGGGCATGTGCTGTCCACACCACAGCAGGCCATGTGCACATGGTCCTGGCCAGTCCTAGGAGGGATGTGGTACCAGTGGACAAATGTCATCAGCAAGTGAGAGTAGCACTTCGTCTGTACCTGCACATGCCCGCGAAACCCTGGCAGGCACAGTCCACATGTCCGTGGCTGGAGGCAGTGAACTGCACACCCTGCTGGGTATGGTTTGCAGCTGTCCATAAGCACCTGTGTAGGGCAGCCACAAGGCATAACTGGGTGCATGCATACCCACGCACTATGCAAACACACCTAGGGCAACCTCATACCTACACACACCACATAACCTCAGCCAGTTCCCCAGAGTACACCCCTCACCCACACACATGGTGTCAAATGTATGGCCCACCCTCAGTCTCTGGCAGACCAACACAACACCCTGTGCATATGATGATACCTGTGCCCCATCCCTGTCATATGATATGGTTCTGATGCACATGGTGACTGTACACCAGTGTACCACAGTCCTGCAGTGTAACATGTTGTAAGGTGTAGAGCGTGAGGCATATTTGGCAGGTAGTGTAGCCATCCAGTAATGATGCCTTCTAGCTGTTAGTAACACTGCTTGGTTGTGGTCTCTAAACTGATATGCAATTGTGTTGTAGGTGTACATGTGTCAGCACAAGGATGGTCTGCAGTCATATTGCACAACGGGGTATATCACTGTGCTGACACCATGGCAGTGACATATCTGGGGTAAAGTCAAACACATTACACAGGTTACTATAATGGATATTGCCTGTGCCACATGGACAGGTGGTGGCATGTATACCCCGCGACCTGATGTAGACCCATCCACATACACGCACACTGTTACTTGCCAACACTGGGACTAGACCCCTACCTAGCAATGTCATGATACTGACATGTGTGGCTTACATTGCACAACCACTGCCTTAACCACTCTGTATCCAGCAGACCTTGTTCTGCCCAGCAACAAAATGAGCAGCCCTTGCAGGTCATGAACTCAGGGTCCTTTACACTGAAGTCACAATGCATGACCACTATGCCATGACCACTGTGGGGACAGCTGTTGTGTTACCAATATAGCTGTCATTACCCAAATTGAGTGGTATTAAACACTTGCCTTTATGTCCTAGATTGTGTAGTCCTTGTCATTAATATGACTGTTGCATCACATATGTTGTTTTATTATAATGTACACATAGCAGATACATACGGTGGGATACATGTGGGAGGGTATACACAACCATGATGTTTACTTATGACAGGTATATGGTTGTATACATATAGGTGTATAGATGTCTACATGTACATACACAGGTATACACATATATATGTCTGTATACACATCTATATAGTGCTACATATATATGGCCATGTGTACACCTCTTTGTATGTACATATGCATACATATCTATACATAAATGTATCTATACATATGTGTATATATAGGTATGCGTATATGTACATATAGATATATGTGTATATAGCTATATATGTATGCACATCCTATGTGTACAGATATGCCTAGTTATGTTGGTATATATATAGATATCTATAACTATATGTGCATACATATCTATACCGATATACCTACTACTGTTGATATATCTGTAGATATACATACGTATATGTGCATATGTGTCACTATCTGTATATGTGTAGACATATATTGCTCTGTATATGTATATATCTGGGTGTGTATATGTATATCTATGTACATATACATACCCATCTCTATATGTCGATATATATATATATATATATATATATATATATATATATATATATATATATATATATATATATATATGTATATCTATGTACAGATATTCTCACCATATGTCCTTGACACGGAGTGTAGCCCTACCCCAGCACCTATAGTCCCAACGTCATAGTGCAGGTGGATGTCAGGTATGTATAGAAGGTATATTGGTACACTATTGCTACTGTAATTGGGATTGTCTTCACATACATGGTGTGTATGGGAGGTCACATCTGCTTTCCACATGTGTGCCATTGGCTACTGACAGACATTCTAAGGACATCCTAGTAAAGTACCACTGCTAGCACATAATGACACTGTGGACTGCAGCACAGATATTGGCCAATATATGTGGACATTCTGAAACGCTCTTTACAGTCCAGAGGTATACACAGAACCCCTTAGTGCTAAACATGTGTACCATGCATGACAATATGGATGTTAACAGCCATGTAGATGGGTATAAAACATAATGACTGGTATACATATGCCACCATAGGTTATCCTTTTACACACCCCTGTCTGGCCTGACACATAATAACCGCTGGTACAGGGGTGCCATGGCCACATACTACCCACTAGATATTGACATACATCTGTACAGCATCCCACTACTCTGTCTGACATACATGACTGGTAAGGGAGACCCAGCAGCAGTACATCCAGCAAGTATCTGCACATGACATCTCACTGGATAAGTACACTAAGCTGCTAGACATGTAACAATGCACTGTGCAAGCTACAGGCAGACTGGCTCAACACCGGCCTACATCTCCTATGGGGGAATGTACATGTACCTGCATCTATAGCAGGCTCTGCAGGCATGTCACAGCACAGGGTAAGATACACCTGTGTGAAGGTGCATAACCACATCCAATGTGAACACAGCCACAGCCACATATGGTAGCTAGCATAAAAGTACAGTATATGGACTATCTGTTCAACACCATCCTCATATGTGCCACTCACAGACTACCCCTACATATACTGGGCTGCTACATGGAGTGGTCTGCTGGCTGTCTGTGGTATGGGACGTGTGTGTATGGCCCTACAAACATATAAGCCAATACGGTAACATACAGTGGAGCAGCATGTAACATCAGATAGGACGGGACCTATAACAATGACATCTACCACAATCTGTACACAGGCTAAAGAACATATTAACAATACACACACTGTCAACATTCACCATAGTTACACAGACCTCAGTACTGTACAAATGACTTCAGAATGTCCTGGTAATTTCGTCAAATATTACCCATACTGTACATTACATGTGTAGCATTCTGATATTTCACTGGCTTGCTATCAGATATGATGACACTAATGATGGTGTACAGCACATTTGCACCTCTTAATGCACGGCATATGTACAAAGGTTGACAGAGTTGTGGCTGGAAGCACATACACAGGGTCAATATTGACATGTTGCTGTGATCGTAAGTTTACCCCAGGGGTCACATCTGTGTCACTGCTAGACAGAGGCACAGTAAACTAATTCTATTATATAAGGGGACCTTCATTGTGTCACTACTAGACAGAGGCACAGTATTCTAAATTTATTCTGTACATTTTTTGTACCATTTCATGGGGTGGCAAAAGCCACATCACTATGGCTAGGCTTACAAATGCCCCAGGGCAGATAGCCTAGTACTATACTATGAAACTATGAAACTATGAAAATATAACCTCATACATGTACTGTTGTAACAGGGTTTGTTGCAACATGTGTCCTATGAGGGATATGACGTCAGTAACTGTCACAGCTTTCACCATCTACAGACTGCAATCCTCACACTACCTTCTGTAGTTCACAGATACATGCTCTGTGGGTAACACATGACACCAAGGGCACAACACACTGCCCAGTCTGCAGACGACCCTGCAGATGCAGATTCCTCATAAACATAGAACTGACATGGCAGATATTACAACATGTAGGACAGCCATATCCACACACACACTGTTTAACCAACATTACTCCACATGCAGTATAGCAGCACTTACAGTCTGTAGTCAGGTCAGGCACATCTCCCTCCTGTGTGTTGCCCTGTTTCTACAGTGTATGTTGTTAGCGGTAAATCCCCAATCCATCTGAGATGCTGTTTGCCAAACAACAGATCTAGTTCCTGCCCACAGTGGATGTAAAGGGCCAACACCAACATGATGTTCCCAGATATTGGAGTGTGTTTCCATGCAATTGGCTATGGGAATGTTATCACAGCTGTTCCACATGCACTCAGCTAGAGGAGGACTGCAGTTGGTGCAGAGGCCATCAGCTGATCATGACCATCACTTACAAAACACAAGCTGCTGCCTAAGCAAAGCAGGTGTACATCTCCACATCCACCAGAGAGGGTGTGAGAGGGACAGACAGAGACAAAGTATGTCAGGGAAGGTGTGAGTGAGTAAAACCTAAGCATGATTGTGTCACACACCTACCAGTACAGGGTTTCAAACACCTGACTAACTATGCATAGCTATCACATATGTATGCAGTTATTGCATGCGCCACATAGCTTACATTTTGGTGAGCTGTCCAGATGTATATGTGCTGGTGAGTGACATTTGCAACACTGTTGTGATACAGTAGGTGTAGCACACGAGCCTGTCCACATGAACAGGTGTCAGCATCAACACAGCCACACTCTCTAAGGGACTCATACACATTGCCACACTTGGCAGGGTAATGAATACACTTCCTAACTAGTTACTTTGCCACAATACAGTAATGCATCGGTATCAAATGGCCCACAGGGGTTATCCTGGGGTTCTATGGTCACAGGATATGAGAAGGTGTCTGACATTAGATAGCATGCTTCAGTATGCCAATGGGGGTGGTACTGGGTGTGAATGTGGTCGGAGGCATCATACACCATACACACAGACACAGGGTACCAGTACCAGCGTGCATGTGTGCATTGCTTCATGGGCGTGTAGTGGTTGGCTGTGCCAGACTGCTGTACAAGGCTAGGTGAAGGATATAACTTGGCATCAGGTCACATGACAATGGTTTGCATAATGGCTAAGGGGTGTAGTGTCTGGAATGACACACACAGGTGGGTATTGTATTCACCATCCAGTCACCTGGTTTACTATTGTGCATGGCCAGTGCTGTACAATGCTGTGCAATGCTTGCCATGTATGTGTTCTATATGCCATGACATGGACGGTGTCTGGGATGTGCACACATCCCACATTCATGTACAGTGGCATTTGGAAGTGTACCTGGTTTGTCTGGCCCATGTTGTGTACACAGAATGTTATCATCAGATGTGACAGTCCCTCCCTCATGTGGCGGGGCCAGGTAATGGACAGCAGGTTGACCTTGCACCTACATTGATAGCATGCTACAGATATTCCCTGGTGTCAGTGGCATCTGTCCATACAGGGCATGTGTGTAAGGCATGGTATGTCCTTTTTTGGATCACATTTGATGGAACCACAGTTGTTGCAGGCATCCATTGGGAAACATACTGAAGGTGCATTGTCTGCAATTATGTGCCTATCTTACTGATGGACAGGGTGCCATGCCCTCTATAGTTCACTGCATTCACACTATAGTTATTATCAGTCGCCAATATGCAGTGTACTGCACACATATTGGCTTTTGCCTCGGCACGTGTGTGTGTGTGTGTGTGTGTGTGTATGAGACATGGGTTGAGAGTGTGCTTTGGGTAATATTGGGGTTGCTAACTGTGATTGCCTGGCTTTGATGTCACATGTATGGGTATGGATTTGCACCCCAGCCTCTCAGCTATTTCACAGCTCTTATCCCTGTACAGTGGACATTGTGATATATACTAGGGCCATCATATAAAAAATTTGCAAAACCCACTTCACATTGGGCCCAGGTGTCACACGCTCACACCCACCTCCACACAGGATATGAGTTACAAACACACATACACACCTGTAATGTCCGGGAGTAGAACCCCTTACCTAACTAGTTTATTGCACTACACAGTTATAGTACATGCCATGGTGATTACTGCAGTACTTCTTCCCCAAAGGTGTATATCACATTGGCTGACATCAGCAAGATTGCCAAAGAAGGGCATTTGACATGTACTGAACGTGACTAGCCTAAAATGCATTGCTACCTACACAGACAGTGGAACACACACAAAACATCCACAACCGACTTGTGTGGGTATAGAACCCCTAACAGGGGTCTATATCACACTACAGCATGGAACTGTTATAGGACGTACCACAGGGATTACTGGAGAACTCCTTCCCCAAAGGTGTATAACACATTGGCTGACATCAGCAGGATTGCCAGAGTATGGCATTTGACATGTATTGAGTGTGACTAGCCTAAAATGCATTGCTCCCTACACAGGCAGTGGAACACACACAATATGTCCACAGCCAACTTGTGTGGGTATAGAACCCCTAACAGAGATCTATATCACACTACAGCATGGAGCTGTTATAGGGCACACCACAGGGATTACTTGAGGGCTCCTTCCCCAAAGGTATATAACACATTGGCTGACATCAGCAGGTTGCCAAAGTAAGGCATTTGAAATGTACTGAGTGTGACTAGCCTCTAATGCATAACTCCCTACACAGATATTGAAACACACACAAAACATCCAGAACTGCCATGGGTGGGTATAGAACCCTCTCAGAGTTCTGTTTTACACCATGGCAGTACGCAGTTATGACACGTGCTACAGAGAGTACTGGGCTGCAACCTTCCCAGAGGTGTTTTTCTGGGTGGATGACATCAGCAGCATTGCCAAAGTTGAGCATTTAACTTGTAGGGAGTGTGACTACCCTAAAAAGCATTGTTCCCTACACAGACAGACACATACACAATCAAACAAACACTTGCCATGTCTGGGCTTAGAAAACCTACCTAACTACTTTATCACACTACAGCAGTACACAGTTACAAGATGCACTACTGAGATTACTTGGCTGCAACCTTCCTAGAGGTGTATTTTGGGGTGGATGACATCAGCAGCCTTACCAAGGTAGAGCATTTAAATTGTAGGGGGTGTACCTACCCTAAAAAGCATTGCCTTCTACACAGACAGACAGACACAAACACAAACTTGCTAAGGCTGAGGTTAGAACTCCTATTTAACTAGTTTATCACACTATAGCAGTACACAGTTACGACACACACCACAGAGATTACTGGCCTATCTCTTCCCCAAAGGTATATTTCATAGTTGATGACATCAGCACACTTGCCAAAATGGACTATTGGAGGTTGAAGTGTCTGTGAATGGACTCAAAAGCTTTGCTCCCTACACTGACAAAGGAACACACACAAACCTCCACACTTGCTATGTCTGGGAATAGAACTCCTACCTAACTTGTTTATCACACTACAGCCGTACACAGTTACAGGACACGCTACAGAGATTATTGGGCTATTGCTTCCCAGAGGTGTATTACTAGATGAATGACATCAGCAGCCTTGCAAAGGCTGAGCATTTGAAATGTAGGGACTGTGACTAGCCTAAAGAGCATTGCTCTCTACACAGGCGCACACACACACACAAACATACACAGTTACCATGTTTGGGAATAGTAGTCCTATCTAACTAGTTTATCACACTACAGCAGTATGCAGTTACAGGATGCACTACAGAGGTTACTGGGCTACAGCTTCCCCGAGGTGTATTACTAGGTGGATGACATCAGCAGCCTTGCCAAGGTTGAGCATTTGAATTGTAGGGAGTGTGACTAGCCTAAAAAGCATTGCTCTATACACAGATAGACAGACAGACACTCAAACACATGCACACACAGTTGCCATATTTGGGAATAGTACTCCTACCTAATTAGTTTATAACACTACAGCAGTACATAGTTACAGGATGCACTATGGAGACTACTGGGCTACAGCTTCCCAGAAGTGTATTATTAGGTGGATAACATCAGCAGCCTTGCAAAGGTTGAGCATTTGAATTGTAGGGAGTGTGACTAGCCTAAAAAGCATTGCTCTCTACACAGACAAACAAACACACAGTTGCCACGTCTAAGAAATGAACACCTACCTAACTAGTTTATCACACTACAGCAGTACGACATTATGGTATGTGCCACAGAGATTACTGGGCTACAATTCTCCCAAGGGTGTATTTCACAGTGGATGACCTCAGCAGGCTTGTCATAGTAGGACTATGGGGAGGGCAGTGTGTGTGCATGGGCCATAACACATTCATCTAGATGTTGACATGCCACATGCGGGCACACACAGGGTCATATTCCAGAGGTACATGTATTCAGCTGCTAGATGACTACTTCCTTGTACAGTCATGTTTCACAGCTGACACATGCACCAATAGTCTGTAATGTTGACAGATACTGGTGGCTAGTATCTGCAGTGAGTGACATCTGAACCTCATATATTTGGGGCCCTTCGGCTGTATGCTGGGTGGGACAGGCCTGGATGGCTCCTTGTCACAGTTACCCTCTTGCACACATCTCTGTACATCTACGTTTGGCTTACTATAGTGTGTTGTCCTTACATATATGTCTGTATTCCTAGCCACTGTGTGTGCAAGGCATGCGTGGTGAATACTGACAAGTGTCTGCACTAACAACTGCAACTGCCAGATATGTCTGGTCAACTGCTGTTTTCAGACATGGCCTTCATGTGTTTAAGTGTGTGAGCATGCCCAGTATGGCCTTCTGTATTTAATGTGTGGATCAAGTCCAGGTAGTTTGTACTGCAGTGCTGACCTTGGTGTTGTACACTGACAGGTGGCATGCTGTTTCTGCAGGGTATCCATCAAGCATTTGGCAGTGACTGTTCCTACATGTCTGCATAGGATGGGGGGCTCAGCTGACTATGTCTACATTTCTACACAGGATGGGGGGCACACCTGACTGTTATTACATTACTACATGGGGGGGGGCACACCTGTCTATTTATACATTTCTACACAGGGTGGGGGGGGCACACCTGACTGTTATTACATTACTATGTAGGATGTGGGGGGCACACGTGACACTTGTACACATTTGCTATGACAGTACTGGTATGTCAGGTACTCCATTTCATTCTGTATTGCTAACTATCATGCTGACTACAGGCATACCAGTGTACTACAGATCTGGCTTTGGTTGCCGTACATATTATTGTCTGACTTCCTAACCTTCAGAACTAACATCCCACTGCCTGCCCTGCTGTGGTCTGTCTTTGTAGGCCTGGGGGGGAGGTTAACCTCATCATCAGGGGCCATGACACAGGCTCTGTTTGGATTTGTCTACACCTGTCCTGCTGGCTGAGACTGTTGTTGGATATGTGAACCGTCCTGACTGGCATGTGTGGGTCATATGGACACACATGTCACTCAGCAAATTTCCTGCAGTGGGTTTTGTTACCCTGTGTAGTACTGGCTACTATGGTGACTCCAGTATGTGTTATAGATGTCATGGTGTCACTACGGGTGTCTGCTGTCTACTGCCATAACATTCAGCCACCCAATTCCCTTGCATACTCACATCCATACCATAGCTACAGGTAATGACACATTCTACTCAATTTGGCAATTGGTAGGTTGACTTACCTTGAGGTGTGCCAGATTTGCGGATGGTGCTGGAGGGCTGCCTATGTCGGATGCACATAGTACACTCCCTATACAAGGTTGAGCACAGGTAGTGTCATGTTTGACATCCCTTTTACTGTATGTGCGAGCCAGAGAGAGGTGTCATTCCCTGGGTCCCTACTGTGTTAATGCATGTGCTATGTGTTGCCTCTTTGCCGCAGCCTCAGCATACTGGGCACGCCTCCATCTGCCTACTGGGGCAAGCTCAGGTTGTTCCTCTTCTGAGTCACTTTGTGCCTGTGCAGGCCTTGGCATTGGTGGGGAGCTGTGTGGCCCTGCCCCATGCTGTTCCTGCTGCAGCTGTTTCCGCAGGATCATATTGTGTAGCATAGCACATACCATAACAATTTGGGTACATGTAGCTGGTTAATACTGTAAGGCTCCACCAGATGTGTCCAGACACTGGAACAGTGACCTGAGCATCCCAAACACACGCTCTATCATAAGTCTGGCTTGTGAGTGTGCCTCATTATGGCATTCTTGTTCAGGTGTGTGTGCATTTCTGATGGGTGTCATCAGCCATGGCTCCAGTGTGTCCCCAGCATCCCCCACTAGGTGACCGTAGGGGATGTCCCCATTGGCAAATCTCTGGTACAGCTGCATCAGATGCCATATGTGGGAATCGTCATAGCTTCCAGGGCAGCCAGCACACACATTCATTATAATGCCCTGGGTATCACATACAACCTGGCAGTTGATGGAGGGGATGCCCCTGCGGTTGATGTAGGCCCTACACTGCTCACCGAGTGGTGCTTTGATGCATATATGCGTGCAGTCTATAGCACCCACTACCCCAGGGTATTCTGCTATTTGGTGGAAGAGACGCATATTGCTGGTCAACACCTCATGGGTGTTGAGGAAATATATGTGCTCACTGGCATGTGCTGACATGGCATCCAGGAACTGGTGGAATACTCTGGATGCTGATGCCTGTGAGATCCCCATGATATCCCCAGTTGTGTTTTGGAAGGTACCTGTGGCTAGTATACCTAGGCCTACACATACCTTGGTATCCACTGGGATGGGTTCCCCTCGGTCAGTTTGGTGTGTCAGGTGTGGCCGGCACAGCTCAACAATTTGGTGTAGGAGATCTCTGTCCACCCTATAGCGCTCCACTATCTCCAGCTCATGTAGCCTCTGCTAGGTTACCCTGGGTCTGTACACTCTTCTCTGTCTCCTCACTGTGGGTTGTTCGACAGCATTCACATCCTCACTACACTCAGCCTCTTGCACATGTTGTTCTATGTTATCTGCTGCAGCCCTTCTCATTTTGTAGGTTTGTTTAAGATTTCCCTGCTTGTATACACTGGTGGTGTAGAGTGTGGGAAAAACCAGAGGGGAAGGTGTTTACTTAGTTTATAGTAATGTTCTGGGCTGGTCTGCTGCCTGTGTAATTGGTTGATTCTGATACATTTCCCCTGCCAGCTAAGCTAGTTCTCCTTGATTACCTTCCTACTGCTGTTTTCCCTTCCCATTGCCTTCCTGTTTAAGCCCATGTGTGTGCCACGCAAACATAGTGCTAACGTGCACACTGCTGCTATTTCTTGGTTGAACTTCTTTTGTCTTCCTGTAAACCCGCTGCGTGGTGTGCACACCTGCTTAGGCTTTATAAAGAGTGCTACACAGGTTTAGACACACCCCCTAGCTTAGCTGTGCTAAGCTAGGAGCAAACTCGAGCCACAAGGCTTCACTCCACTTACAGTATGCCTGACACCCCCCATGATGTTACATAACTCATAGGATTGCACCATGCTATTCCTACCCTTACACTGTTGGGACCTGCCTCACATGCTGGGGAAAACTGGGATTCACTATCCTTCCCCTCATTTGCATAGGATTGCCTGCTAATGCATAGCTACATGTCTCATACTGAGCCTCCCCCCTTAGCAACTATTACTCACTGGCCATGTTGTCTTCTGCCTGCCATTGACTTGCATGGCACAATACTGATTTTAGTTAGAATGCTTAATTTAGGTCCATTTTCTTATTTCCCCCCGATCCCGTTTGCACACCGCTGCCCAATGCTTAAGCAGCCGAGATCGGCTACAAAATAATAAAAGTTGATTTTTGTATTTTTTTTATGTTGGCAGTGCCAATGGCCTTATACTTGGCCATTGGCATGCTTAATACATGATATGCAACCTTCATTTGGAGCTGTCATAATTCCGTTTTGGATTTTGCAGAAATGTACTCGGTTACTAACCGAGTACATTTCTACAGTTAGCACTAGTCCTGCACGGACTGTTGCAAGCTTCCTGGATTGCTAAATCACCTCATTTGCATAGATTTCTCCTGCAAATGGGGTGATTAGCATACCAGGGCTTAGTCCGTGCAGGAGTAGTGCAGGAGCACTCGTGCACGCCCCTGCAGGCTATTCCTGGATCGCACAACAGACATATTGCCTGCTTGTGCTCCTGCACTGATCTTGCACTCCGTGCAAGAGTTTGAGAATCCGGGGGATTCTTTTTTTCACCCAGTTTTATCCAGCAGAGTAGAAGTTTGAATTATTCTTGCTTACTGTTAAAATCCATGCATCTCTGGGTAAAATATAAGTCACATCAGGTAGTACCTTTTACATTCAAAAACATTTCTGAATTTTGTTTATCATTTTACAAATAAAGCATTATTTAAAATGCATGTGGACTAACAAATTGATTCTGCAGGAGATGCTTTTTTTTGTTTTCTGTATTTTATTCTTTGTATCTTTTATAGAAAGGGGAAGACATCAAGAAAACAGAGGTACGCAAGAAAAATAGGTACCGCAACAAGGGGAAAACAAAAAATAAAAGTTTACCTAGCACTTTCACCCTAAAATGAAATGGGCTTCTTTAGTGTAACAAACTTCCAAACTTTCTTTTTATACAAAGTTTATAACATGTATTGTAATCAACTGACCTAAATAAACCAATAAGTCACTGCCATTAATAAAATATGTTGTATAATGATTAAATACATCATAAAAAGTTATCAAAAACAATACGTTAACCATAAAATCCAAAATATACCTATGTTTATTTATTTATTTACATTTCCTATCCCTTAAAAAACATTTAATGTTTATAACTGCATTTAAGCCAGGAATTTTATTGGCTTGTAGCCTCAGCTGCCATAAAGCTTTTTTTATTCAGCTTTATTTTTTTTATAATCACTCATTGGATCCAAATTTACCTTCTAATCCAAAGAAATAAAAACTTCTTATATTCAGGAAATGTATCTAAATGTCAGAATAATGCATTATTTCCATTTTTGTTTTGTTCTGATGTCACAGAGATGTTATAAAATCCTCTTTTTAAACATTTTAATAGTCATACCTTTATAGAATGCATTACAACAAACACATAGTGCAACATATACCAAACCTATTAATGTACATGTTAATCTTTCTCATAAAGTATCCTATTGATGTGCTCTAATAATATATATGTCGCACTGTGAGTATAATATCAGGCTTTACAAAAAACACAAGGGAAAGTACCTGTACTTTTTCTGGTTGTTAAAGAAACAGTGGTAAGGCACTGTTGGAGCCCATATTCACAAACTGAAAATGTCTGGTTGCTGTTGTTTTACTGTTATAAATTTATGGCTGATCCTTTTCTGACTTGTGAAATGAATAATATGTTAAAGGAGGATGCAATTGTTTTGAATGCTAGCATGCTGAATGCTTTTTGTTTGACTGATACAAATCAAAATATTTTATTGATATACATCTCACAAATTATTTCAACAGGTCATACTGTTGCATACAATGATAAAGTTCTAACTGTGGCCCAAGCAACCTGAGTTCAATTACTGAAAATACTTTCAGAAGAATATCATTAACTATTTTATTTTATGCGATACATCACTAAGTACTTTAATATGGTAGCCATAAATGACTATATTTATCTCTCACAACCATTAAGTATTATGATATACACAAAGAACCAACTCATGGAGCAATATGGTATTATAAATATATCACCACACTGACATAGCCGTTAGCATTACTGTCTAAAAAAAGCTTGGTTCCCCAGTCTGGGTTTCAGTGGGGATACATTCAGTGTGCAGTGTGCACTTCTTGTCTATGTCCACATGGATTTTGACTTGATGAAGTAGTTTTTTCCCTACACCCCCAAGACATGCTGTAGGTGAACTGGGATTCATCAAAGTTGCCTATAGCTGTATGTGCATCTTGCAATGGGTTGGCACAATGACAGTTGGCAAGACACCCATCCAAGTTATAGCTAGTTATAGACCCCCCCCTCCATGACTCAGGGCACCCACTGCTCTTACCTGGATCTACTTGACTCCATCAAGGTACCCCCTAACACCCTGATCCTTGGTGACTGGGTGAACTATTCTTGCACTAATGCACTCTCTCAATGATTCCTCAACTTTTTCAGTTCTAACACACTAGATCAGCTCGTCTCATCCACCACAAGGGGAGATAACATTCTGGACTTGGTTCTTACCAACATGGGTAATTGCTGCACCACTCCCATAGTATGTTCTTCCCTGGTGAGATCGGATCATTCGACTGTCTCATTCAAAGTTTCTCTCCCACCCAACCCTCCCCTCAGCCATAATCAAGCTAAGAAACTTCTCAAAAGCTGACTACAACTTCCTAAGGGAGGGTATCTGTGGCTTCACACTACCACCCCCCTCAGAGAATGCAGACAACTATGCTGAACAGTATGTCAATGCAGTATACAAGCATCTGTACAACTTCATGGACTCAGCCATACCCAACAGAACTAAAACCTGCTCTTCAAGGAAAGACAAACCTGTTTGATGGACATCCTCTATCAAAAGGCTTTACAACAAAAGGAAGAAACTGTTGTCCAAGGGTAAAAGGGAACAAATTCCAAATTGGAAAAACTCCCTCCTTAGCCACAACAAACAAATTAGATCACTAGTGAAAACCTCCAAGACCAATTATGAATCAAAACTAGCCTCCATAACAAAGGGAAACCATAAAGTCAATCAGTTATGTCAGGAACCTCCATGGCAAAACCCAGGTTTATTCTGAATTAGTACTTAACACTATCACTTACACTGATCCTGTTGACTTAGCCAACCTGCTAGCAGATAGGTTCAGCACAAACCTCACCCCTCTGTCCCCCCAAAGGCTCTTTTGACTTCCCCAGTACTTGTCCCACACCTCACATCTCCATAGATCAAGTGTTACAGGCCTTATCCAAGTCAAAGAACACAGCTTCCATGGGACCTGATAGTATCCCAGGATGTATTCTTCACCTTCTCCAGCAAGAACTGACTTCACCATTGAGCACCCTATTCAACCACAGCCTAAGTACTGGCTTCATTCCAGCAGAGTAGAGAACTGCCATTGTCATCCCCTTGCACAAAGGTGGTGCCACTTCTGACCCTGGAAACTATCGCCCCATTAGCTTGACAAGTCTGATCTGTAAAGCCATGGAGCGTATTATTATGGATCTCATAAACAAGGACATAGGCACTTGACTCCACCCAGTTCAGAATCGATAAGGGCAGATCTTGCCTGTTGAAACTGGCTGACTTCTTTGAGACTCTCACCAAGGCTCTGGATGAGGGAAAGTCAGTACATACAGCTTATCTTGACTTGGCCAAGGTCTTCGACACAATCCCCCACTCAGGCATCATCAAAAAGCTAACAAAACTTGGTGTAAATCCGTATCTCATCAGGTGGCTGGCAAACTTGCTCACTGACAGGACCCTCAAAGTCAAAATAGGCACCTCCACCTCTGATAGCAGACCTGTCACTAGTGGAGTTCCCCAGGGATCTGTCCTGGGACCCCTACTGTTTGGCATCTATATCTCAGAGGTCCAGGCAAAGACAAAAGGCCTGTGGCTGACCAAGTTTGTGGATGACTGTAAGTTGGTTGCTTACATTGACTAATCAAATGATGTTAACATATTGCAAGAGCATCTCACAGCAACTAATGATGGCTGCCAAAGTTATGGCCTCAAGCTAAATGCAAAAAAAATTATCATCATACCATTCGGCAAAAACACGACCCCTCTTGATTACCACATTAATGGCAACCCCCTAAGCACACAACCTGTGGTGAGAGACCTGGGGACTTAGGTTGATAACAACCTCACATTCGACCGTCATATAGCGGCAGTGGTGAGAAAAGCCTTTTACTTGGTTCATCTCATAAATAAAGGATTTGCATCCAGAAAAAAGAGGCTATTACCTCTCTATACTCCTCTCTCATTAGACCAATAATTGAGTATAACACCCCGTTTGGGATGTACCTCTCCAAATATCTGCACCAAATGGAAAGGCCACTGAAATACCTCACATAGAGAATCCATGGCCTCCAACACCTGTTCTATGCAGACAGGCACAAATCACTATCACTCTACTCGGTATCGTACAAATTGCTCAGGGGTGATCTGTGTCTTGCCTGCAAGGCAATCTTGGACCCTGCTGTACTTGAGATGTTCCATATCCGTAGATCTAACTCCTCACACACTACCCGCTGAAAAGGCCTGAATCTAATATGTGACGTCAACAAAACCTGCTGGAGAGACAGGTTTGTCTCCCAGAGGCTGCCTTGTCTCTGGAATTGACTTCCCATACACGTCAGACAGAGCACCTCACTGATCCTCTTCAAGCGCAACCTTGATGAGTGGATGGGAAACCACAAATTTGTCCCAGGGGTTCCACCTGTGTCCCTCATTGACAGGGATGACAGGTGCTGACTGAGGTTTCTTTTTGGGGATAAACTCTTGGCTAGGCTTGGAAGGGCCCCAGGACCATTAGCCTAGTAACATCCTATGATCCTATGATCAGTATTAGTTTCTTTTCCTTAAACCTGCTGCATGTCAGGGAAGGTTCTGACTTCCCTATTGAGCCTGAACAGGATTACATTAGTAATTTCAGAATGAATGAACAAATGAATGAACACGCCACCACATTTAAGCAACTACCATCAGATCATCTGAACCGGACACTGTGTTTAGATGTATGTCTTTCAGTTCTCTAAACAGATGTTACACTCTCAGCAAAGTCATGGCCAGGGAATTCACAGTGATTATATGAAATGCTACAAAGACACATTGAAAGTGTACCTCAGTAAAAAAAAATGCATGTCACAAAACTGAAGGCATTTGCCACCAGCCAATCTCAGTGACACCACAATCTTCATGAATCAGTGGCTTGGTTTGCAGGGAAAAACCTTGCCTTTTAAACTAAAGAGAGAGAGAGAGAGAGAGAGAGAGAGAGAGAGAGAGAGAGCACAAGTATAAGAATGGAAGAGTAAAATTCATGTGGAAACATTGGATCTTCTTTTCCAGGTCTGGATTACTGAGACACCCCAAGGCCTATCATAGATCCACAACAGACATCCTGCTTTAACAAAGGGAGTGACACTGCTGACAATAAGCCATGTGCTGCTACAGTCAGTACAGAAACAAATTGATCAGATAAGGCATTCTCACATGGTAGCCAGTTTTACTTGCACTTTCTTTTCAACCTACAGGTAGTGCTGTGTGCTAGGAAAATCATACAAAGCATGAAGTATGAGACAGAACAAAGCACAGGGAACAGGAGTACAAAGAATCATAAAAAGCATGGAGAATGACACAGAACGGATGTGGAATAAGGTGAAGTCCCAAGAATGGAAAACCTCCCTTATCAGCCTCAACAAAAAGTTGAGATCTCTCATCAAATCCTCTAAAGCTAGCTATGAAAATAGAATTGCAGCAGATAGTAAAGACAACCACAAGGCCTTCTATAGTTATGTTCATAGGTTAGTATTAAGCTAATTACCCATGCGAGCCATTTTAAGCCTAGCCAATTATTCCTTGTGAGACTCAAACCCTGCACCTTGTGTTTGTAAGGCAAACACCTTAACCATTAGGCCACCCTCCCAATGCAAAGAAGCTCCACGGCAATACCCAGATTTGCTCTGAGCTACTGCACAATGACACCTCTTATACCGAGCCAACAGATATTGCCAATATACTGGCCAACAGACTCAGTGCCAGCTTTGCCCCTCCTCCCAAAGAACCAATCACAATACCGGTAGATTACCAGGCACCCAGCATTACTGCTGCACAGGTTAAAACAGCACTGTCCAAGGCCAATGGTACAATGGTACATCCTATACTGAGCTGACAGATATTGCCAATATACTGGCCGACAGATTCAGTGCCAAATTTACCACTCCCCCCAAAGAACCAATCACAATATCAGTAGATTGCCAGGCACCCAGTATTACTGCTGCACAAGTTAAAACAGCACTGTCCAAGGCCAAGAATACAGCTTCTATGGGACCTGAAAATATCCCTGGCTGTGTTCTACATGCACTACAGAGTGAACTGGCACCTCACCTGTGTGCCCTGTTCAATCACAGCCTTATCTCAGGCTTTGTCCCTACCGAACAGCACACTGCTACAGTCCACAAAGGAGGAGCGACTACAGACCCTGGGAAATATTGTCCCATTAGCCTGATGAGTCTGATATGCAAAGCTATGGAATGCATCATTATGGACCTAATAAACAAGGATATAGGGAACCTCCAAACTCTGGATCCCACACAGTTTGGTTTTGTGATGGGCAGATCATGCCTGCTCAACTTCGTTGAGTCAGTCACCAGAGCTGTGGATGAAGGCACGGTGGTTCATGCAGCCTACCTTGATCTGGTCAAAGCCTTTGATACCATTCCCTACTCAGGAATCACAGAGAAACTCACTAAGCTAGGCATCAATCCCTATATAACTAGGTGGGTTGCAAACTGGCTCACAGATAGAACCCACAGTGTGAAATTAGCTGACTCCAAGTCAGACAGTTAACCAGTCACAAGTGGAGTCCCACAAGGTTTGGTCCTGTGTCATCTCCTGTTTGGTATCTACTTCTCTGAAGTCCAGGCCAATATGAAGGGACTCTGGCTGACAAAATTCACAGACGATTGCAAGTTGGGAGCTATTATTAACTCCCCAAGTGATGCTGACATCCTACAGAAAGGCCTCGCTGAGACCAACAACTGGTGTCAGAACCATGGCCTTAAGCTCAATGCCAAAAAATGTGTCGTCATCCCCTTTGGGAAAAACAGGTTCCCATGAATTACCACATCGATGGTAGTCCACTGAACACAGAAGACGTTATAAGAGATCTGGGAACACAGGTTGACAGCGACTCTCTCTTTTGACCACCACATTGCCACTGTGGTCAGAAAGTCCTTCTATGTGGCACATCTCATTACTAAGGGTTTTGCATCCAGGAAGAAAGAGGTTATTGTCTCCCTCTACTCTTCTCTCATAAGACCAGTCATCGGGTACAATTCTCCATTTGGCATGTACCGTACTAGATACCTGCAACAACTGGAGAGGCTGCAAAAGTACCTCACAAAGAGGATCCTAGGCCTTAAACACTTGTCCTATATGGACAGACTCAAAAAACTCCAACTATTCTCTGTCTCATATTGCCTACTTAGAAGTAATCTCTGCTTGACTTACAAATCCATGTCTGACCCAGCTCTGTTAGAAATGCTACATCTAAAGAAATCCCAATCCCTGGGCACCACACACTCCAGAGACCTCAACCTCATTACCACAATCAACAGAATGTGCTGGAGGGACAGGTTCATAACCCAGAGACTGCCCATGCAATGGAATAGACTTCCCATACATGTCAAACAGAGCACTTCACTGGCCCTCTTCAAGAGCAATATATATTGAGTAGATGGGAAATAGAAAATTTGCCCTGAGGATCACTCCAATGGCTCTTCTCAACAGAGGCACTGGGAATTAAGGTCAGGTGGCATGATGCCAGGGTAATCCTATGGGCTAGGCTTGTAAAGGCTCCAGGACCATTAGCTTAATACATGCCTATGAATCTATGAACCTATGAACAAAGCACATGGAATAGGAGTACAAAAAATCATACAAAGCATGAAGTATGACACAGAACAAAGCACATGGAGCAGCACTACAAAGTTAAGCTCAAAACTACACTATGTGAAAGGAAATTACCACACAACTATGGCAAGAAGGCAATTGATCTTTTGTTTGTAATTTATTTTAATTTTATTTGTTTATTAACCAGCTGTATCTACTAGGCACAGTTGTGGTGACCAATGATTAATTTACCTGCTTAATGTCATACTAACCCTTCTCTGGAACATGCTCCCCATCCTCGTGAAGTAGAGTTTCTCCCTAACCCAATTCAAGTGTAACTTGGAAAATTGGATGCAGAACAGGAACTTCATCAATGGCTTGGAACCTATGTCTCTAAGTGACACAGGCAACCCGTAAATTGTTCATCTCCCAGGCCCCTGCTTGTAAATGCTTCATCTCCCAAGTCCCTGCTTACACTTATCAAGGGTACCACAATTTGTCAGGGATTTGGGATGCATAGCTAGAATTAAAAAGATCCTTGTGGTCATTACCTTAGCAAACACCTATGAACCTATGAAATGGAAACTGAGATAATCAAAGTCAGGAAGACGGGGGCCAGATTCCAAAACACCTGCTCTGACCCTGCCCTCAGTGCAAGTCTGTCCTGATTCCAAAAGACTGTCTCATAGTGTAACTGACTTACTTCAGTGTAAGGTCTATCTATAAGCAGGCTTCCACTGGGTGCCAGATTCCAAAAGATCTGCCCTGACCCTGCTCTCAGTCTAAGTCTGCCCCGATTCACATCCACTCATGCATGAATCGTGCCATCCCAAACAGAACCAAGATGCTCTCATCCAAAAAAAGGAAGCCAATCTGGTGGTCCCCTGCCATAAACAAACTTTACAACAAAAGGAAGAAACTGTTGCAGAAAAGAGGAAAATCCCAGGATGCAAAAAACTCCCTTACCAGCCTCAGTAAGCAACTGAGATCCCTCATAAAATCCTCCAAAGCTAGTTACGAAAATAAAATTGCCAAAGATTCCAAAGACAACCACAAGGCATTCTATAACTATGTCAAGAATATAAATGGCAATACTCAGATCTGCTCTGAGCTAAAACAGAATGGCATTAAATATACTGATCACAAGGATATTGCCAATATCCTGGCAGATCGATTCAGTGCCAACTTTACCCCCCTCTCACCCCCTAAATGGCCCATCTCTATACCGGAAGATTGCCAAATTCCGGTAATAACAGCCACACAGGTAAAAAAACGCACTCTCCAAAGCTAAGAATACAGCATCCATGGGACCAGATGACATCCCGGGCTGTGTACTACATGAACTACAATATGAACTGGCACCTCACCTAAGTGTCATGTTTAATCATAGCCTCACCTCAGGATTTGTGCCCACTGAGTGGTGCAGAGCTACAGTTATCCCACTCCACAAGGGGGGATCCACCTTGGATCCCGGAAACTACCGTCCCATCAGTCTGACAAGCCATATCTGCAAAGCCATGGAGTGTATTATCATGGAACTTATAAACAAAGACATTGGCAACCTTCAAACACTGGACCCCACCCAGTTTGGGTTCGTGAAGGGACGATCTTGTCTCCTGAACCTGACTGACTTCTTTGAATCAGTCTCCAGAGCCATGGACAAGGGTAAGGTGGTCCACACAGCCTATCTAGACCTTGCCAAGGCCTTTGACACCATCTCCCACTCTGGAATCATAGATAAACTTACCAAGCTGGGCATTGATCCCTACGTCACCCAATGGGTTGCTAACTGGTTTAATGATAGAACCCACACTGTAAAAGTAGCCGACTCCAAATCCAGCTCCAGACAAGTGACAAGTGGAGTACCTCAGGGTTCAGTCCTGGGACCACTCTTGTTTGGCATCTATTTCTCTGAAGTACAGGCCCACACTAAGGGACTCTGGCTAACAAAGTTCACAGATGACTGCAAACTGGGAGCCATTATTGAATCCCCAAATGATGTGGATACTCTACAAAAGGGCCTTACAGAAACAGATGCTTGGTACCAGAGCCATGGGCTCAAGCTCAATGCCAAGAAATGTATAGTTATCCCCTTCGGGAAAAAAACATGTATCCGTGAATTACTATATAGGTCCCAGTACACTAAACACCGAAAGTGTGATAAGAGACTTAGGGACACAGGTGGACAGTGGTCTCACCTTCGATAACCACATCGCCACAACAGTCAGGAAATCCTTCTATGTGGCACACCTCATCACTAAGGGCTTTTCATCCAGAAAAAAGGAGGTCATTGTCCCACTGTACTCATCCCTCATTAGACCCATTATAGAATACAATGCCCCATTTGGTATGTACCTCTCAAGACATCTGCAACAACTGGAAAGGCTGCAGAAATACCTCACTAAAAGAATCACAGGCCTAAAGCAGATGCCCAATGCTGACCGTCTTCAAAAACTCCAGCTATACTCTGTCACATATCATCTACTCAGAGGTGATCTCTGCTTAACATACAAGGCCATGTCAAACCCAGAGCTGTTGGACATGCTACACTTAAAGAAATCCCAATCCCTCAGAGCCACACACTCTAGGGATCTAAACCTTGTCATCACAATAAACAAAACATGCTGGAGGGATAGGTTCCTGACCCAGAGACTCCCCAGACTCTGGAATAGATTGCCCATACATGTCAAGCAGAGTGCCTCTTTGGCCCTCTTCAAAAGGAACCTTGACGATTGGATGGGAGAAATGAAATTCACCCCGGGGATCACATCAGTTACCCTGCTAGACATGGGTCCAGGGAAGTAAATAGTGTGGGAAGAAATAGCCAGGGAATTGTTATGGCTAGGCTTGTATAGGCCCTAGGGCTGATAGCCTAGTACCAACCTATGAACCTATGATTCCAAAATACCTGCTCTCAGTGTAAGACTGCCCTGATTCTAAAAGACTGTCTCTCAGTGTAAGTGACTTACTTTGGTGTAAGGTCTATCTATAAACAGGCTTACACTGAGTGTCATATTCCAAAAGACCTGCCCTGACCCTAGCCTCAGCGTATGTCTTCCCTGATTCCAAAATACCTGCTCTCAGTGTAAGACTTCTGATTCCAAAAGACTAGCTCCCAATGTGACTTATTTTGGTGTAAAGTCTATCTATAAACAGGCTTACACTGGGCTCCAGATTTGCTCTGAGCCTGCTCTCATTATAAGTGGTTACTTACACTGAGAGCAAGTCTTCATGGGTGAAGCTCATTAGCAGGTCTTTGCCTTAACTCTCATCACTATACTGTCAGACAACCAATTTCATATTTATACATGACATCCACCATCAATACATTTTTAATAGCCATTATAAAGAAGGGAAGTATGTCATTAGTATCATGTTTGTGTTACAGATGATCATTCTCAGGAATAGTACTTGTATGACACGCATATGCTTGTTTGTATTTCATTATACAGTGTAAAGATTTTACCCCCCCCCCCAAAAAAAAAAAAAAAAAGGTCTACTGCAGTCCAGGTAGAAGGGAAAATCATTTTCTGCCCATCAATAAGACTGGCACTACAGTTAAACACAGATCACTGTGGGGAGTAAAAGTAAACCTAATTTGGATGCTGTTATTATTGCTGCTGACTACTGAAACAGATACCAAAGAAACATTTATTCCTCCTGAGGCAACACCTTAAAAACATTTACTTAATAATACAATATACCTTCCATTTGGTTCATAGGATCTTAACTAAGCTTACAGCCAAAGAGACCATCAAGAACCCAGTTCTGGTTGGAGATTAACAGTATCCCACAAAAACTGAGTTTAACCACATATTCCATGTAAATATCTGTCATCCCCATCCAGTTTTAAAAGTTGTAAGTAAAGTACTCTGCTTGATATGTAGGGGGATCTTATTCCATTAATGGGATGGGTTATGTACCTGTTATGCCATCTATCATTGTTAATGTGCCAACATTTGTTTAGGTATTTAGAGCAGGTGTTTCCTTTCAACTCGTTCTGTTTAGGTGAAAGAGTTTAAAGAGTATGGAGACATTCTGAGCATGGATGGCTAAGCAGAGGTTATCATGCTGGACTTTGTGCGAGACTAAGTACAGAGACAGGGATTTTGGTATTTCAGAACATGAAACTTGAAATCTTTTTGGTGAGAAAACATTGAGGTTTGTTGAGTTTGTTTAGGTGATTTAGTGAGACACATACCAACAGAGTAACTGTATAAAATGTTGTGCTTAATAAGGGAGGTTATAACTTCTTTGGATCTTGAGGAGACACCACAAAGGCTAAGATGTGCAGTGTAGAAAGATTTTCTAACCATGATAGAGATGTGGTGGTGAAAACAGAGTCCCTCATGACTGGCTCAGATGTCAGTGCAGTATTGTCTATATGGTATGCAGCGGCAATGCTAGATTTATTAAAGGAAATAATGCTGGATTTCTTGTGATTGGATAACTATCCCCTGTTTGCAGTCATCAGCAATCTTGGTTAGACATAGTCCCTTGATATCAGCTTTCATGTCAGTAAAGTATATGTCAAAGAAGAGGGGCGCAAGACAGATCCCTGTGGGAAACCACTGATGCTACTGCCATATCTAAAGAGACTACTCTTATCTTAACTGTACAGCTTCTATCAACTAGTCAGTTAACTATCTAGCAAACTATATATGGGCTAATGTTCATTTTGGAGAGTTTATGAATGGTCCCAGCATGGGAAATAATGTTAAAGGCCTTAATAAGGTCTGGGTTGGCAGTTCAAACTATATGTCTCTTATCCAGGGCCTCTCTAACTGTTTTGAGGAGCTCATCTATTGAT
>NC_056733.1:1457091452-1457188952 GCF_019279795.1 Protopterus annectens
ATGTGACAAATGTAGGCAGAAAATTTCATTAACTGATGGACATACCAGTTGTGTTTATTGTCTAGGTGCAGTTCACCTTCAGGAATCGTGTTCTTTCGGTCATGCTTTCAGCTCCAGGGTGTTGATGGAAAGAAAGAACAAATTAATAGTAAGAGGCCTATTAAAGACTCCTTTCATAGAGGTTTTAGAAGAGACTTAGAGTACCTCAAAAACACAGAAATCCCCATCTTCCAGGTCTGAGAAGTCAGGCAACAGAGCATCTTCCTCTGTTCCTCATTCGGAACTGAAAAAAAAAAACTGTGAAAGATTCATCTTTGGACATGAAGGCTTTCTGGCCCAAAAAATCTTCCTTCTCAGCTCCTATTGTGATTTCAGAGCTGACGGAGTTTCAATGTTGGAGCTAGTACCCTGTTTTGGAACCGGTCTCCCCATGTCTTAGATCTCTATTGCTGCAGCCAGTGAGATCTCCTACCCTTTCCTCTTGGTCCTCCAGGAGCCTCTCCAACGACAATGTCGATCATGTGGTGAGGAGACTTTTATGGACACCAGAGCTGGCCAAGATACTTTTGACTCCAACCCAGAGGGATTTAGAGCCAATGAAGACTACCTCCCCTTCATAGATTCCTCCTCCGACCTGATCTGGGACTTTGAAGCCGGAGTGCCTGGATCCGATTGTTGTGGAACCATCAGTGCCAAGACCTGTACCAGGATCTTCAGGCCTGACTACCGCTCCGACTTCCTCGGTTCCATCGGAATTTGAGGGATCTAGGAGCTGATGCTCTCTGGTTGGGTCCAGTGAGGAGAGTCAGGTTGGACAGCTGTTTGATCCGAACTTGTCTCTTGGGGCTTCGGCGTGGGTGAGCTTGGCTCCTACAGCAGCTTCTTACCCACCACCTTGGTTCTGGGGAGGCGTTCCAGTTCTTTGAAGCTGGAGGTTTCCTTGGATCAGGACCGGGGGGCTTTCAAGCTGATGAGGAGAGTGCTGTCACCAAAGATAGCTCCACTCTCAGATTCAGGTGCTCTTCCCCCTAAAGCTCAAGTGTCTGTCTCAGTACCATCACATCCACACAGGCATGGAAACGCAAAGCCTCTGGATGCCCCATTGGGTGAAGCTCTCTCTTCCAAAACCTCTCCAGATTGCCCCTTCTAAGAAGTCCCTTGGAAGAGATTATGCATGAGGAAGCTTTTAGACTCCCCAGAGGAGTCCATCACTTTAGATACTGACCTCGATAAGTCAGAAGGGTCCCCACGGTCACCCTCTGAGGATGTCTCCTTTGCAGACATCCTTAAAATCCTTAAACAGAGAGGTAGCGGGAAGCCCATCACCCCTTCTGAGGATGAGTCTGCTTACCTGGAGACTTTCAGGTCTCAACCTTTCACCTCTTGGTTGTGCCTTTCGACCAGCTCATGAATGTAGTCATTCAGAAGGTGTGGGACTCTCCAGACTCAGTAGAACTTGTTCCTAGGAGGTCAAATAAGTTAATCACTGTGCCTTTGGATAAGGAGTTCCTTAGCAAGGGTGTCCCAGTAGATGCTATGGTGGTGGCGGCAGCCACCAAGAAGGAACTTTCAGAAACATCTTCGTCTGTCCATTTGCCGAACAAGGAGTCTCGCATGATGGACAGATATGAACAGATAAGAATATGGATATGGACAGATATGGAAAGCACATGATTTCTTCAGCTTCTTTTGCTCTCAGGTTGCTGAACTACCTGACCCATTTCACTAGGCTTTATAAGGATCTCCTAAAGGAGTTAGGAGATACTCTTCAAGGTTCTGTAGCTGTGGGTGTTTTGAATAAGGTTTCCTCCCAGCTCTCCACCTAAAAGTCTGTGGTAAGCTCCTCCATGAAGCTCATTTCTTATGCAGCTGATGGAGTGAGTAGGGCAGCGGGTACAGGAATTTACTTAAGGAGACATTCCTGGATGCCCTTATGTGACTTCATGGAACTCTTAAGTCTTCATTTATTAATGCCCCTTTTAATGGCTCATCCTTGTTCGGGCCAAAAGTTAAAGGGACACTAACCAGGTGTGAACAGGAAGGAAAGACTGTCTCTGCCATTGGAGTCTATTTCTCCCTACCTACCAGACCTTATCCCAAAGGTTGGGGGGCAGGAATGTGGTTTCAAAAATCACAGAGAGCTTTCCCAGACACACATGGTGATTTTCCCCCTAGGGGCAGAGGGGGAAGTAGCAATGGAAGACGCTGACCACATGGCAGAGGGGGTCTACAGAACCAGGGAGACAGGGACTCCTTCCTTGGTAAGCCATTCCAGCGCTCTGGAAAGGAGGCCCATCTGTCCCCCTCTGGAGGCAGTTGGGGGTCGCTTATCTTTGTACCCAAGTGCCTGGCTAGAAATAACAAAAGACAAATGGGTAAAAAAGATCATATCCAGAGGTTATTACATTCCCTTTTCATTTTCCCCCATAGAAACAAAATCAGTCCCAAGTGTTTCACCTAGTCAAAGGGATCATGCAACTCTAGAAGTACAAAGGTTGCTAGACAAAAGAATAATCCAAACTGTCCCTGCAAACCAAATTGGATCTGGAACTTACTCAAGGTTCTTTTTAATTCCAAAAAAGACAGGGGACTGGAGGCCCATTTTGGATTTCAGCAGACTAAACAAGTCCATAAAAAAAAAAAAATCAAAGTTCTGGATGGTAACACAGCAGTCAATACTCCCCTTTCTGGAGAGAGACGATTGGATGTGCTCGCTAGATCTCCAGAATGTGTATTTTCATATCAAAATAGACAGGTGATCCAGGAGACATTTGCGCCTTTGGCTGGGAGCCAGTCACTACCAGTTTCAAGCTCTGCCCTTTGGTCTCACTACAGCCCCTGGAGTGTTCACCAAATGCACGGCAGTGGTTATGGCTCACTTGAAGTGAATATGATTCCATGTGTTTCCATACTTAGACAACTGGCTCCTGACCACCAGTTGTCTAACAAGAGCAAGAAACACCACCATTCGTCTTTGCTTTCACCTAGGGATCACCATCACCATAAATTCTGAAAAATTTGCCTTGTTGTCATCACAACATATCATGTTGATAGGGGCAGACTTAGATACAAAACAAATGTTGGCCAAGCTTCCCCCCAAAAGGACTCAAACCCTACATCATCAAGTAAAAAAAAAAAATCTTCTGACCAAGAAAAAAATATAAGCAAAGGTTGTTCTAAAAGCCTTGGGTACCATGGCAGCAGCAATAACCTGGATACCGTTAGCTCATCTGCACATGAGAGTTTTGCAGTGGCTCCTCTTCACTCAGTGGTCCATGCAGGAGCTACCCATGTCTCACCAAATTATTATTACAGAATCCTGCAAGAAAGACCTTCTTTGGTGACGTCATTCCACGCAGGTGACCCTAAGCCGACTGTGACTACCGACGCTTCCCAGATAGGGTGGGGGGGCACTATCTGGGAAAGACAGTCCAGGGCACTTGGCAGGATCATGAGATCTACTTGCATATCAACTTCCTAGAGATGACAGCGGTGCTTCTAGCATTGTAAGCATTCCAAGACTCCCTTCCGCTAGGAACGATTGTGATATAGACAGACAACTTGTCAGTTGTGTGGCACATAAACAAACAAGGAGGAACCAAGTCTTCCTCCCTCTGTCGAGCGGCCCTAAGAGTATGGTAGTGGGCAGTCTCTTCCCAATGTTTTCTGATAGCAATGCACATCCCGCGGAAATCCAGTGTGATAGCGGACCAACTCAGCAGAGCTATTCTGATACCTCACGAGTGGTTCCTGAAGCCGGAAGTAGCGGAAAAGATCTTACTGTGATCTTTTCGCCATGTCCTTGAATGCCAAGTGCAACAGCTATTTTGCCCTGATCCCCTCCCCGGGGGAGTCACCAAGGGAAGCACGTGTACATGATTGGCCCCCAGGTGCCCTCTATGCTTTTCCCCCTTTTCCACTGATTCCCAAAGTCCTTTTGAAATCCAGCTCATTGGGAAGAAATTTGATACTCATCGCCCCTTACTGGCATCGTCAAGTTTGGTTCCCCTTTCTTTGGCCACATCTCCAGGAGGAGCCATGGATTCTGGACCCAGTTTCAGATCTCCTGACTCATTCCCCAGGGACACTCCATCCATTGATTCAAACCCTCAAGTTGACAGCTTGTTTGCCCCAGTTCCACACATAGCCAGGCTTCCTGACATTTCCCCTGCTGTGAAACATATTTTGATTTCATCTCATAAAGCTTCAACCAGGAAATTATATTCAAGCAAATGGAAAAGATTTTCCCATTGGGCTTTCGACAACTACATTGATCCTTTCACTGCCCCTATAACATCTGTATTAGACTTTCTGGCAAAGCTTTTTAATGAGGATACAGCTGCTGCTACTATTTGAGTTCAACTAGCAGCCATATCCAACTACCATATCAGAGAAATGGGACTAAAAATCATGTCTCACAGGCTTTGCAAAGCCTTCCTGAAGGGTACCTTTTTACTCAGACCTCCAGTCAAAGAACCTGCAGTGCCATGGGACCTAAACTTTGTTTTATCCAGTCTGATCCTTCCCCCATTTGAAGCTGCATCATCCTGTGAGCTAAAGTTTTTAATGTGGAAGACAACCTTTCTAGTAGCTATCATGTCTGCTAGACAGATATCAGAACTTCAAGCATTGTCAATACGTCCCCCTTACATAGTGTTTCACAAGGATAGAGTTTCTCTGTGAACAAACCCTTTCTTCCTACCCAAAGTGTGCTCAGAATCCAATTTGAATCAATACATTGACTTACCAGTTTGTTTCCCCAACTATGGCAACAGGGCAGAGTATAAATTACACCAGTTAGATGTGCATAGACAATTACAATTCTATCTAAATAGAACAAAGGACTTCAGGAAATCAGACCAGTTATTTGTATCATTTTCAGATAAACAGAAAGGTGCCCCATATCAAAGGTCACACTTTCAAAATGGCTTACAGATTGTATTACTTTCACTTACAAATCTCAAAACAGAGAACTTCCAGGAAAGGTAAAAGGTCACTCTACAAGGGCTATAGCAACCTCATCTGCCTTTCAGGTGAGGCTACCTATGGATTCTATTTGTGCAGCAGCAACATGGGTAAAGCCTTATACCTTTATCACGCATTGTAAAGTGGATTTGGCCTCCAGGAACAGGGCCTCCTTTGGATCCACTGTTCTGAAGAGTATTTTCCCTTGAGCCATCCAAGAAAGATGGTGCTAGGGACGCTGTCCCAACCAGTAAGGAATGAAGTTGAGATTGGACAGTATAACATAAAGAAGTTATGTACTCACCATAACGTTCCATGTCTGTTGTCCAACTCACCTTCATTCTTACATTCCACCCTCCTTCCCCTAGCCTTTTGCTCCTAGAGGACTGAGCAGTTCTGATTGGGATATAATGTTCTCTGACTCTTCATTAGTCTGTTTTAGACATGTAAATAGTTTTCTTTTGGACAGTAGGTCTAATATCTGCAAACAAGATCTGGGTAATATTCCCAAAGCATGATGGGATAGGGCTACAGCCATGAGCTGGTGGAAGTCCTCGAGCTTTTGTATAGGCCAAGTTGGAACCAATAGTCAGTTCCAAACCCAACCAGTAAAGAATGAAGGGGAGAAAGACAACAAACATGGAACATTATGGTGAGTACATAACTTTTTTTTCCCTTTAATTTTGTTTTGCATGTGCAGTAACATGTTTATGGTTGTATTATTGATGTTATGTTGTCGATATTATGTCAAGATTTGGGTCTCTTGATCTAATTTAGTTGACCCATATATATATATATATATATATATATATATATATATATATATATATATATATATATATATATATACACACACACACACACACACACACACACACGTGTCATATTTTGGTCTGTTCCTCATAAAGTCTGGAGGTTTGCTGGCAAATCATTGAGGACTGCAGTCACTAAATAATGACAGACATTGAGTTTCAGACTTAACAGCCTTCAAAAAAGCATGTTCATGGAAAGCCTGTTCTTCTAACAAGTCTCTGTCTATATAAAGGCAATAGTTCTTACTGATTTTTTTTTTCACTACTACTTTTAGCTTTCACCTTGATTCTTAAGAAAAGAAGTTGAGATATTTATGGTGGGGAAATGCAGTAACAAACTGAGAAGATACATTCCTGTGTGGTAGGTATCTATTTATTTATTTATTCATTAGATTGCAGTTAATCATTTGAGGTGTACAGTTACAGTCATACAAGTGGCTCTAATCATGCATCTAAACTGTCCAGATTTTTGCATCATGTTTTTGGTCTATTTCTCATAAATTTGGTGGTATTCTGGCAAGTCACTGGGGAATGATGTCCATAAATAATGACAGACATTTGGATTTCAGACTTCATATCCTTCAGAAAAAGCATGCTAAAGCAAAACCTATTATTCTATCATATTTCTAAGTTTATAAGAGCAATAATAACTGGATATGCTCCTGTACACAACCACCATGAACTTAATTACCTGACCCCCATTGCATACAGCCCCTTCTCAATTCATACTTAATTCTAGCCGCAGAGCTCTAATTCCTAATACCCTTTTCACTAAATTTCTCCACTACTCATATTTAACTCCCTCCCTTCTTTTCCCGCCTAGCTTACTCTCCTTTCTCAGATGCCACTTGATTCTAACTACTACTACTCTCCTCTCTTATTTATAAATTTAAAAAAATCTCTAATTTTCTCTCTTTTACCCATAGCCACTCCCCTTTTTTTGCTCTCGACACTCAACCTTTTTCTATCACCTGCTTTCTCTATCAACTTACCCTCTGCTTCTGATTACTGATGTACATGCTGTTGCCTGTAAGAACTAAGATTTGATATACAGTACTTTCTTATTCTTATCTTAAACTTTGAATTAATTGTCATTACTTCCCCTCTAATTGGGGAATTCCTTATGTATTGGAGATATATGAATGACTTTAACATATTGTTTTATTGCCTTTTTTGTAAATAACACCTTTTAAACTCTCATGCTACAAGTGGGAATCCAAGCGTTATAATGCATGTTTATATTGCCTCATGTATACTGTATTGTTTGTAAACATTTTTATGGTGTATGTAATATGTTGTGGAGTTTTCTCCCCAGTCATCTGCTGAAAAAGGGCACAAGCTCAGTCAGACATTCCCAGTCAACAAATGTCAAATATACATACACACACACACACACACACATATATATATATATATATATATATATATATATATATATATATATATATATATATATAAGAAATGGAAATTCAATAAATCAACACCACAGCAATAAATCCAAACAAAATCTCCAAAAAGCAGCTTTTAGTAAACCAGAGTAACACAAACTCATTCAGTAAGCACTTTCATCTTGCAAAAGACTTCTTCAGACTGAATAAGAAAAAAAACTTGAGTGCTTTTATACACATTATCATACCACTGATTGGTTAATTATTCAATTGCAAAAACATCAACCACTTTGTGCAATTAAATAACTTTCAAAAAAATGTCCACTTTAAAATGACAGTGTTCTTTAAAATACCCATATAATAATATCACTAACGAATAAGACTTCATGGAAAAACAGTATTTTTTATATATTAATACCATTTTCAGTGTTTTAACCTTTTTATTTTCAACTATTTTTTTAAATTTTCTTTGTCATTAAGTCTGGAGGGTGACTTGCATTTAACTTTAAAATCCAACAATACTCTTTCCAGTCCAATTCATCTTCTGTCCCAAGCTTATTTTCAAAATTTGAAACTTTGGGCAGGATTCACGAAGCCTCCGTGTAAGAGTTATAACTCTTACATGGAGGCTGCAGTTAAACGGAGTGATGTCAGCATGCTCTGCATATTCATGAGAGCATGCTGAATCACACCTAAGTCTAACACGGTCCATGTAAGACAGTAGGGGGCGTGTCCGTAGGCCGAGCCCTGCAATTGGACACGCCCCCAGAAGAGTAAAAGTGCCCAAAGTAAACACCCACGACAGAGTCCACGGAAATGTGAATAAACACAACACAACACATGCCCCCACACACTATGAACAGAAAATATATAAATGAACATGTGATATATTTTTTTTAAATTGTAAAGATGTTTAACCGTGAGTGCGCTTATTTGCGTGGGCGTGCCCGTAGCGCAGCTACAGTTAGCAGTCAGTGGGAAAGCATATAAGAACTAAATACGCAAAGTAAGCCAAGAAGCAATAGCGTAGTGGTAGAGACGTCAGCTGAAGAGCAGGCATTCATGGTTCAAGACCCCACGACGCCAAAGTTTATATTTCGCAAAATAAGCACGAAACAAGTCCCTGACAAAAATATACACATATAAAATCACATTTTATGTAAAATGTAATGAACTAGTCCATTTATTTTGAAAAAATGTGAGGTAACAAAACAATAAAAAAATGCAATGGAAGACGCTGACCACATGGCAGAGGGGGTCTACAGAACCAGGGAGACAGGGACTCCTTCCTTGGTAAGCCATTCCAGCGCTCTGGAAAGGAGGCCCATCTGTCCCCCTCTGGAGGCAGTTGGGGTCGCTATCTTTGTACCCAAGTGCCTGGCTAGAAATAACAAAAGACAAATGGGTAAAAAGATCATATCCAGAGGTTAATATATTCCCTTTTCATTTTCCCCATAGAAACAAAATCAGTCCCAAGTGTTTCACCTAGTCAAAGGGATCATGCAACTCTAGAAGTACAAAGGTTGCTAGACAAAAGAATAATCCAAACTGTCCTGCAAACCAAATTGATCTGGAACTTACTCAAGGTTCTTTTTAATTCCAAAAAAGACAGGGGACTGGAGGCCCATTTTGGATTTCAGCAGACTAAACAAGTCCATAAAAAAAATCAAAGTTCTGATGGTAACACAGCAGTCAATACTCCCCTTTCTGGAGAGAGACGATTGGATGTGCTCGCTAGATCTCCAGAATGTGTATTTTCATATCAAAATAGACAGGTGATCCAGGAGACATTTGCGCCTTTGGCTGGGAGCCAGTCACTACCAGTTTCAAGCTCTGCCCTTGGTCTCACTACAGCCCCTGGAGTGTTCACCAAATGCACGGCAGTGGTTATGGCTCACTTGAAGTGAATATGATTCCATGTGTTTCCATACTTAGACAACTGGCTCCTGACCACCAGTTGTCTAACAAGAGCAAGAAACACCACCATTCTGTCTTTGCTTTCACCTAGGGATCACCATCACCATAAATTCTGAAAAATTTGCCTTGTTGTCATCACAACATATCATGTTGATAGGGGCAGACTTAGATACAAAACAAATGTTGGCCAAGCTTCCCCCCAAAAGGACTCAAACCCTACATCATCAAGTAAAAAATCTTCTGACCAAGAAAAAATATAGCAGGTTGTTCTAAAAGCCTTGGGTACCATGGCAGCAGCAATAACCTGGATACCAAGTAGCTCATCTGCACATGAGAGTTTTGCAGTGGCTCCTCTTCACTCAGTGGTCCATGCAGGAGCCACCCATGTCTCACCAAATTATTATTACAGAATCCTGCAAGAAAGACCTTCTTTGGTGACGTCATTCCACGCAGGTGACCCTAAGCCGACCAGACTACGACGCTCTCAGATAGGGTGGGGGCACTTATCTGGGAAAGACAGTCCAGGGCACTTGGCAGGATCATGAGATCTACTTGCATATCAACTTCCTAGAGATGACAGCGGTGCTTCTAGCATTGTAAGCATTCCAAGACTCCCTTCCGCTTAGAACGATTGATATAGACAGACAACTTGTCAGTTGTGTGGCACATAAACAAACAAGGAGGAACCAAGTCTTCCTCCCTCTGTCGAGCGGCCCTAAGAGTATGGTAGTGGGCAGTCTCTTCCCAATGTTTTCTGATAGCAATGCACATCCCGCGGAAATCCAGTGTGATAGCGACCAACTCAGCAGAGCTATTCTGATACCTCACGAGTGGTTCCTGAAGAAGTAGCGGAAAAGATCTTACTGTGATCTTTTCGCCATGTCCTTGAATGCCAAGTGCAACAGCTATTTTGCCCTGATCCCCTCCCCGGGGGAGTCACCAAGGGAAGCATCGTACATGATTGGCCCCTCAGGTGCCCTCTATGCTTTTCCCCCTTTTCCACTGATTCCCAAAGTCCTTTTGAAATCCAGCTCATTGGGAAGAAATTTGATACTCATCGCCCCTTACTGGCATCAAGTTTGGTTCCCCTTTCTTTGGCCACATCTCCAGGAGGAGCCATGGATTCTGGACCCAGTTTCCAGATCTCCTGACTCATTCCTCAGGGACACTCCATCCATTGATTCAAACCCTCAAGTTGACAGCTTGTTTGCCCCAGTTCCACACATAGCCAGGCTTCCTGACATTTCCCCTGCTGTGAAACATATTTTGATTTCATCTCATAAAGCTGCAATTATTCAAGCAAAAAATGCTTTTCCCATTGGGCTTTCAACAAACACATTGATCCTTTCACTGCCCCTATAACATCTGTATTAGACTTTCTGGCAAAGCTTTTTAATGAGGATACAGCTGCTGCTACTATTTGAGTTCAACTAGCAGCCATATCCAACTACCATATCAGAGAAATGGGACTAAAAATCATGTCTCACAGGCTTTGTGCCTTCCTGAAGGGTACCTTTTACCAGACCTCCAGTCAAAGAACCTGCAGTGCCATGGGACCTAAACTTTGTTTTATCCAGTCTGATCCTTCCCCCATTTGAAGCTGCATCATCCTGTGAGCTAAAGTTTTTAATGTGGAAGACAACCTTTCTAGTAGCTATCATGTCTGCTAGACAGATATCAGAACTTCAAGCATTGTCAATACGTCCCCCTTACATAGTGTTTCACAAGGATAGAGTTTCTCTGTGAACAAACCCTTTCTTCCTACCCAAAGTGTGCTCAGAATCCAATTTGAATCAATACATTGACTTACCAGTTTGTTTCCCCAACTATGGCAACAGGGCAGAGTATAAATTACACCAGTTAGATGTGCATAGACAATTACAATTCTATCTAAATAGAACAAAGGACTTCAGGAAATCAGACCAGTTATTTGTATCATTTTCAGATAAACAGAAAGGTGCCCCATATCAAAGGTCACACTTTCAAAATGGCTTACAGATTGTATTACTTTCACTTACAAATCTCAAAACAGAGAACTTCCAGGAAAGGTAAAAGGTCACTCTACAAGGGCTATAGCAACCTCATCTGCCTTTCAGGTGAGGCTACCTATGGATTCTATTTGTGCAGCAGCAACATGGGTAAAGCCTTATACCTTTATCACGCATTGTAAAGTGGATTTGGCCTCCAGGAACAGGGCCTCCTTTGGATCCACTGTTCTGAAGAGTATTTTCCCTTGAGCCATCCAAGAAAGATGGTGCTAGGGACGCTGTCCCAACCAGTAAGGAATGAAGTTGAGATTGGACAGTATAACATAAAGAAGTTATGTACTCACCATAACGTTCCATGTCTGTTGTCCAACTCACCTTCATTCTTACATTCCACCCTCCTTCCCCTAGCCTTTTGCTCCTAGAGGACTGAGCAGTTCTGATCGGGATATAATGTTCTCTGACTCTTCATTAGTCTGTTTTAGACATGTAAATAGTTTTCTTTTGGACAGTAGGTCTAATATCTGCAAACAAGATCTGGGTAATATTCCCAAAGCATGGGATAGGGCTACAGCCATGAGCTGGTGGAAGTCCTCGAGCTTTTGTATAGGCCAAGTTGGAACCAATAGTCAGTTCCAAACCCAACCAGTAAAGAATGAAGGGGAGAAAGACAACAAACATGGAACATTATGGTGAGTACATAACTTTTTTTTCCCTTTAATTTTGTTTTGCATGTGCAGTAACATGTTTATGGTTGTATTATTGATGTTATGTTGTCGATATTATGTCAAGATTTGGGTCTCTTGATCTAATTTAGTTGACCCATATATATATATATATATATATATATATATATATATATATATATATATATATATATATACATATATATACACACACACACACACACACACACACACACACGTGTCATATTTTGGTCTGTTCCTCATAAAGTCTGGAGGTTTGCTGGCAAATCATTGAGGACTGCAGTCACTAAATAATGACAGACATTGAGTTTCAGACTTAACAGCCTTCAAAAAAGCATGTTCATGGAAAGCCTGTTCTTCTAACAAGTCTCTGTCTATATAAAGGCAATAGTTCTTACTGATTTTTTTTTTCACTACTACTTTTAGCTTTCACCTTGATTCTTAAGAAAAGAAGTTGAGATATTTATGGTGGGGAAATGCAGTAACAAACTGAGAAGATACATTCCTGTGTGGTAGGTATCTATTTATTTATTTATTCATTAGATTGCAGTTAATCATTTGAGGTGTACAGTTACAGTCATACAAGTGGCTCTAATCATGCATCTAAACTGTCCAGATTTTTGCATCATGTTTTTGGTCTATTTCTCATAAATTTGGTGGTATTCTGGCAAGTCACTGGGGAATGATGTCCATAAATAATGACAGACATTTGGATTTCAGACTTCATATCCTTCAGAAAAAGCATGCTAAAGCAAAACCTATTATTCTATCATATTTCTAAGTTTATAAGAGCAATAATAACTGGATATGCTCCTGTACACAACCACCATGAACTTAATTACCTGACCCCCATTGCATACAGCCCCTTCTCAATTCATACTTAATTCTAGCCGCAGAGCTCTAATTCCTAATACCCTTTTCACTAAATTTCTCCACTACTCATATTTAACTCCCTCCCTTCTTTTCCCGCCTAGCTTACTCTCCTTTCTCAGATGCCACTTGATTCTAACTACTACTACTCTCCTCTCTTATTTATAAATTTAAAAAAATCTCTAATTTTCTCTCTTTTACCCATAGCCACTCCCCTTTTTTTGCTCTCGACACTCAACCTTTTTCTATCACCTGCTTTCTCTATCAACTTACCCTCTGCTTCTGATTACTGATGTACATGCTGTTGCCTGTAAGAACTAAGATTTGATATACAGTACTTTCTTATTCTTATCTTAAACTTTGAATTAATTGTCATTACTTCCCCTCTAATTGGGGAATTCCTTATGTATTGGAGATATATGAATGACTTTAACATATTGTTTTATTGCCTTTTTTGTAAATAACACCTTTTAAACTCTCATGCTACAAGTGGGAATCCAAGCGTTATAATGCATGTTTATATTGCCTCATGTATACTGTATTGTTTGTAAACATTTTTATGGTGAATGTAATATGTTGTGGAGTTTTCTCCCAGTCATCTGCTGAAAAAGGGCGCAAGCTCAGTCAGACATTCCCAGTCAACAAATGTCAAATATACATACACACACACACACACACACACATATATATATATATATATATATATATATATATATATATATATATATATATATATATATAAGAAATGGAAATTCAATAAATCAACACCACAGCAATAAATCCAAACAAAATCTCCAAAAAGCAGCTTTTAGTAAACCAGAGTAACACAAACTCATTCAGTAAGCACTTTCATCTTGCAAAAGACTTCTTCAGACTGAATAAGAAAAAAAACTTGAGTGCTTTTATACACATTATCATACCACTGATTGGTTAATTATTCAATTGCAAAAACATCAACCACTTTGTGCAATTAAATAACTTTCAAAAAAATGTCCACTTTAAAATGACAGTGTTCTTTAAAATACCCATATAATAATATCACTAACGAATAAGACTTCATGGAAAAACAGTATTTTTTATATATTAATACCATTTTCAGTGTTTTAACCTTTTTATTTTCAACTATTTTTTTAAATTTTCTTTGTCATTAAGTCTGGAGGGTGACTTGCATTTAACTTTAAAATCCAACAATACTCTTTCCAGTCCAATTCATCTTCTGTCCCAAGCTTATTTTCAAAATTTGAAACTTTGGGCAGGATTCACAAGCCTCCGTAAGAGTTATAACTCTTACATGGAGGCTGCAGTTAAACGGAGTGATGTCAGCATGCTCTGCATATTCATGAGAGCATGCTGAATCACACCTAAGTCTAACACGGTCCATGTAAGACAGTAGGGGCGTGTCCAGAGGTCGAGCCCTGCAATTGGACACGCCCCCAGAAGAGTAAAAGTGCCCAAAGTAAACACCCACGACAGAGTCCACGGAAATGTGAATAAACACAACACAACACATGCCCCCACACACTATGAACAGAAAATATATAAATTAACATGTTATATATTTTTTTAAATTGTAAAGATGTTTAACTGCGGAGTGCGCTTTTGCGTATGTGCCCGTAGCGCAGCTACAGTTAGCAGTCAGTGGGAAAGCATATAAGAACTAAATACGCAAAGTAAGCCAAGAAGCAATAGCGTAGTGGTAGAGACGTCAGCTGAAGAGCAGGCATTCATGGTTCAAGACCCCACGACGCCAAAGTTTATATTTCGCAAAATAAGCACGAAACAAGTCCCTGACAAAAATATACACATATAAAATCACATTTTATGTAAAATGTAATGAACTAGTCCATTTATTTTGAAAAAATGTGAGGTAACAAAACAATAAAAAAATGCCAGATGTGCCTACAGCTGAGCTACAGTTTAACAAGGTGAGTGCATCTGCCTGTAGGTGAGCAGTGGTTTAACAGGTGCAAAATGAGTGCCCGTAGGTGAGCAGTGGTTTCACACGCTGAAACTGTGTGCCCCTAGCTGAGCTGAGCATACTATGCGTGCTGACAGCCAAATGAGGCGTAAGCCAGTGCACCCCGTTTGCGCGGAGCTGCGCACCGCGCCAACAAGCTAACCGACGGGCAACGTTGAGCAAGCTGTAACAAAACTGCCTTTACACAGACACACCCCTAGCCTGTCTAGACAGTCATAAAATATAAAAAGCAGTGGTCAGGTTCGAACCCAGGATACCATGTACCATAGTCAAGTTACTAAACCACTAAGCTACGACAGCTGTACTCAGAAATGCAGTAATAGCAAATATATAGGAATGAATAGAAAGTGGAGCATGACAAAGCAGGTTTTGTGAAGTGGATACAATTCCAAAATGGCCAATCACAGATAAGTGCGGGAAAAACGGCATATATAAGCCCCATAGGCGGGAATACACAGCATAAACGATTGTAGAACTGACTTGCAGCCAGAATGTCAGGTGTAGGTGAGGGTAGTTGCTTTCGAGCACAGAGGTGGGGCATTGAGGAGTCCAGATACATGGTCTGGCTCCTAGTCCACAATCATGAGGCCCAACTCATGCAGGGCCAGGTCCTGTGGGGAGCATATAGGGCTGAGGCGTGGGACCGGTTGGCTCATGATCTTACCAGTGCCACAGGGATTCCAAGGACTGGTGAGCAGGTCCGTCACCACCATGCAGACCTGAAGAGATGCAAGCAGGACCAATTGAACCTTTGGATCCAGGAGGCCCGGCAAATGCCCAATGCCCCACTACTGAGTAAGTTACATTTAATTATGTATGTAAGAAATTAAATTAGCTGACATTATGGAGATGTGTATTCCAATATTACTTCATTTATATTACAGCTGCAGGTGTCCGTTCTGCGAACCGCAGAGCCTATGGCGATAGGCTGGTGTGGTTGCACCACCAGGCAGGTCAGTAATCCACTCCCAGTAACTGTAAAGAAATATAAAAGTATGACAGTTAGCAAAAGAGTGCAGTGTAGTCACTAAGTAATAAAATGTGCAAGTAACAGTGTAAAAGTGTTTGCAAGTATTGCTTGATTACAAAAGTGCATTGCAGTCTGAAATCCAAACAGAAAAATGAAAATGTCTGAAATAAAGTCTGAAATAAAGATGCCCCACCTATAATATCATAGTGCACAACCTGCAGCAGGCTGAAAAGTACAGCTGCAGAAGATGAGCAACTCACATGTGTGAAATATATCCCTGTTGCAATACTGAAACATGACAGAAGTGAGACTGCTGGAAAGGATTGTAATAACTACAGGTAAAACATGTCACTAAAGCCTAGACGTAAGTACCATCCTGAATAGTAAAATGAAAACAAGTGAGAGGGTGTGAGAAAGAGTTATGAATCCACCAATAAAGTAGTAATAACCCCTGTATAAAGTATACTGCAGTCAGTACAGAATGAAATGAATGTGACAAGTAGAACCAAACTGCGAAATGTGTCCAAAGTGTTGCTGCAGCTGGAATGTGTATCCCAAAATCTGGTTATGCTGCTCTCAGTCTGCAATATGCAGATAGTATGATTGTCTGAAATATCAAACATCCACAGTTGTCTATAGCTATATAAAGCAAATGTAGCAGGATGATGTAGCTGAACAAAGCCAGATATGAACGTGTATGAATAACAATAAAATGTATATTGATGTAGCAGTAACAGCCCTATCACCAAATTGAAGTAGTTATCATATAGGAAACTGTAGTTAGAACAGTAGTGTGTATATATCTGTGGCTATTAGAAATGTACAGCATATGTATTGGCATTCGAAGGTGTTAATAATATTTTCTTCACCCCACCCTATAACCACATATAATCCATTCCACGTGAAAATGGTATGTGCAATCACAATTAACACCCCTGGACATTTGTCCTCATGGGTCATAAATATTTGCATGTCCGTTGATGCATCTGCCCTGTTCATACATCCAAACCTGATGGCCTGTTGCCATTAATCAAACCTGCATGTTGTTGGACTGTGTATTGCTGTTCAAATTATGCATGTGTTATGCTTGCTGTTCAATGGTGTGAATATCTGGGTGTTTGGTTGATGGGAATACTAATGCATGCTGTTACACCTAATTGTGAATGGTATTGTATGTTACTAACCCAAACTGTCATGACATAATGCAAAACATAGGACGACAGGGAAGGCGGGTTCCAGCGGACCCACCTCTCCCACCTCAGCTGGCGAGTGCACCTGGCACTAGTGCCCAGTCTGGACCCTCCACCGGTGGCCCTGTACCACCTGCGGGTGGAAGCACTGCAGGGGATGGGGCCTGTCCCCCCTCTGCAAGCGTGGCCGGAGGAGAACCACCACTCACCCTCTGTAGCGTCCAGACTGTGGTGCGTAGGGAGATCCGGGACTCTGTTCTCGAGCCCCTACGCCAGCTTGAGGCACAGGTAGCACAGCTTACAGGCATGCCTGTTGCCTGGCCTACACAGCCCCCAGCACAGCCCCGTCCTGGGCAGTGAAGGAACAGTGGCAACTGCCCATGGGTGGGGATATCAGTTCCACTGTTGCCATCTGTGGGCTCATGGGCTCTGGATATCCAAATCTCCGTCCCCGTCAATTGTGTAACCCCCCCACTCATGTCATACACCGCCCCTGTATGCGTCTTGTTTGTCTTGTCTGTTGACCTACCTAACCTACCTCCCCAGCTATACCGACTTCCTTCACTTGACATACCACTCTCACCTGAAAAAAAAAAAAAAGGGCACTCTGTACCCACAAAAAAATTATGCCCCATACATAGCTGCCCATTCTGCACATATGTCTACCAGACATGGAAACTATCAATTACAATTGGCTGTACAACAAGTATTATTGTTGTCCTTACACCTCTCTCAGGGGTGGAAGGTATCAAATGTCACACCAAATTACAAACATATGCACAGCTGTTGCTGATGAAGAAATGGGCAGCTATGGGCCTTACCTACATCCCTCCTGCAAATCCCAAGCTTGTTTCCCCACTGTCTTACCCTCTTTGTGACCCCTTTTTCACCACTTTCCTGTCTCCCCATTTTCATTTCTTTCAAAGAAAATAGCGCGGGTGTGCGCAAGAGTAAGCACGTTTAAGCAGTTGTAAGCAGGTGTGCGCTTGTGTGCGCAAAGCTAAACGCTAGTGCACATGCGTGAGCTCCGTGCAAACCAGCGCTAACCCGGTTACAACTGCTTAAAAGTGCCTTAGTCACTCTGATTGGCAGGTCCTGTAGTCAGTTCAAAAGCAAAATAAAATCCCACTGTCAGTCCCAAACCCAGGACCTTGGAAACAGTAGTCTGCATGACTTACCACTAAGCCATGACTCTTATACAAGAGCATTGGGCTAAAATAAATATATCATGTAATAGTAGGAATGAATGTAAAGGGAATATAGGATGTGTAGTACACAAAGCATGTCATTTAGAATTACTGTCAAAACTAGTGGATTTCCATAATAGTAGTGTGTGAACAGAAACAGCCATGCTAGTTGGTAGCTAGTAGGTAATAATGTTACTGTAGCACCTTGCAAGCCACACACATACTCACAGCAGGATAATCCCTGCCCATACCCCATAACCTCTTACAGGAACACATCCGGACCAAGTAATAAAATATGTGGAGCAAAGGCCCAAAACCAGGGACACATTACAAATAATGTTACAACAAACGCAGACAGTTCAGAGAGTAACAGGGTCTGCATTTTGTGGGATGTTAGGAAGGGTATGAAGTCTGAAACTTGAATGTTTGTCACTATATTCTGACTTGAGCCCAGAGTGATTTGCCAGAAAAAGCTGTGCATGAGATACTGACAAAAATATGAGGCAGAAATGTGGACAACCTGCAAATATTTGTACACATGAGAGGTCTGACACCACCATATTTGAATAGTTAAGAGCCTAGACATAGCAACAGTGAATGACTTACAGGGATGCCCCACAGACTCCATGTGAAATGTACAAACAGTAGGCAGAAAGGTGTAACAACACATGCAATGGTAACTATGGAGTCCTGAAAGTGTTCACCACTTGCATGGCAGAATAAGTGTCATAATACATATGCTCATGCTAACCCACAGTCACAACTGCAGCATACCAGACAATTTAATGGGTGTACCCCACTGATATGTACCATTCCATGAGGCAGATAACAGATGAACCTGAGAGTCTCTGGGGCCTGCTCAGCAGCATACTCAAATACCCTAATAGATGTCAAGGCCCACACCATAGCCAGACCACACTGCATGCTGTAACCTAGCAGATATAGCAAGCATTCCAAGGTGTGAATATACATGGAAAATAGGAAAGCTACAGCAGCACACTACAGTCAGGACACCTAGCAAGCATACAAGTAGTGACTGTAAAGGGCAAATATTGAAGCCTTAGCAACAAAGTGCAAGCAAAAGTGAAAGGAAAGCACACACACACACATTAACAGTAGTAGTAGTTGTAGGTGTCAGTGTACATACACAGTTAGTACAGGAAACTGGAGAAATTAATGGAGGAATGTTAATCTACAACACAGCTGGAAATATGAGAGAGATACCAACCTTTACACTCACAGAACATTGTCCACAGCATACCACCATGGTCCCTGCCCTTAAAATCTGAAAGGGCTACGCCTTTCTCACATACCTTTTTATAGCACTGTTCTGAAATCACAGTGAGAGCTGCAATCAGTACACAACTGGCTGCATGCAATTAGCAAATGCTGGCTAACAATTGGTGCAGAGGCCATCACATGGACATATGCAGATACCTACAAAAGTATGCTGTACTCCCAGTCCACACATGCAATACTTTCATTGCACTCTGAGGAGGACGTGAGAGACAGACAGACAGAGAAAGAGAGAGAGAGAGACAGAGACAATTGAAATTAAGCAGACACAAACAAAACTGTTCAGCAACAGCCACCTGAAAGCTGACAACTGTCAAGTGGAGCAGCAGGACAGAAAACCAGACGGCAACACAAGCAGCTGTGACAAACACAGGTAATGTAAAGTAATATTATAAAGGTCTACATACTGTGAACCCTCCATATGTGTCATTGGTCTGTATCCATATGTATATGAAGATGTGTAAAGGGCAGGGGACATACAGCAACTATCAGTGAAGGCTGTACATACATTTGTATGTGAGAGCATCTATGTGCACATATCAATGTAGGTTGACTGTAGGTTGTAGTGCAATGTACAAAGTAGGTTTCACAGTTATGTATGTTTAGCAGTATGTTAGTGTGTGTATACAGTATAGTAGACAAACATGTTGATATACCTGTCTATCATATGGATACGTATGTATGTCAAAATATGTATGTATGTATATATATATATATATATATATATATATATATATATATATATATATGATATGCATATATGTATACATACATAGAGAGAGATGTAGGAATACATAGACAGATGTAGATAGATAGAATATGTACAAAGATATATATGTAATGCACACATACAGATATAGATATATGTAGATACATATACATAGACAGACTGATCTATCTACAGGTATGACTGTATATGACGACCTCAACACCCCCTGTCCCACCCCCTCTGTCACTCTCACCATCTCTGTGTCCCCCCCCCTCCATATCTATAGCAATATATGTACATCAATATATATATGTATATATGTATACAGATATATATATATATATATATATATATATATATATATATATATATATATATATATACATATAGATATATCTATATACATATATATATATATATATATATATAGAGAGAGAGAGAGATGTATATATATTCTGAGTGAGGCACATGTGTACAGATGTATTGCAAAAGGTGCCTGGTGACAAAGGCATGGAGTGAACACCAGTGTCAAAACTGGAGTACCATACCCCATTTCAAATCACCTACACCAGTAACCACCAGATATGTGATTGGCTGCCCACCACTGCATGTGTCAGGGGTGAACAGGGTCATAAATGTGTACAATAGTGCCCCCAATGATATTCACAGTGGCACACTATTCCTGGAATACCTGCACATGGTATGTGTCAGCAGACATGGTGTGTCAGCTATGGACATGTAGGTTGGTGTACCCCTCCACACCACATAATGGATGCCATGGTATGTACCTCACATGACAGCTACAGATATGGAGAAGGACACAGTGACATGTACAACACTGTGACAATGCACTCAAACACATTACCAATGCAGAGTGACTGACAACACCACAGAGTACACACATACTACCCACATAGAGGTTACCACTCCCGGATTTACATACATAAGTCACACCCATGACAGATGTCCAACAACCATAGTAACACCTCACACCATCCACAACCTAAATGACTGCTGTGTGTTGTCCGTGCCACTGCAATAGAGAGCACATGTGTAGGTAAAAGTTCCTACCCACAGATAAGACATACCCTGCAATAAACCACACAGTGTTAAGAAGCAAGACTCCCCATGAGTACATGTCACACATTCCCCTGCTGAATGTTAGTCAGATAGGTAATATGCCATATGAGTCACCCTGTGTAACTGTGTGACAGCAGCAGGTACCATCACACCACATGTGTCACAATGGTCAGGGTAGCAGAACAGTATGCTGCTGTAGTCCCAGGGCAATAGCATATTGTATAGTATTGTATTGTAATGTAATGTATTGTGTTGTATTGTATTGGTATGTTGAGGTGCCTCCTTCGTGGAGTGGAACCACTGCTGCTGTGCACCAGTGTACAGGTACATATCCTGTAGTCAGGCTAGTGTTACATAGCACTTCTATATGTGTGTTTAGCTCCTGTCAGAGTTTATGTAGCATGCAACTGGGGATACCATCAGATCCCAGTCATGTTGTGTATTCTGCTTTCATGAGGGCGGCTCTCACCTGGACATCTGTGATGACAGGGAGGTTACAGTCAGCTGGGATAACTATGTCTTATTTTGGGGGAGAGGGCGGGTGACACCTGCACTGAACCTGTCTGCCACAATGTTGTCAATATCTGTGGTTTCAGTGAAATATTTGTTGTTGTGTACTAACTATGGGCATAGGGGATGGATTCTGACCAGGTTGCTAACATAACTGAAGAAGGCCTTCTGGTTATCTGTAGTGTCCCTCTTGATTTCCCTCTCAAAGTTGCCCATGGATGTTTGTATGATGGAAAATAGATCCTTACTAGTGCTGCTCAGACATGCCTTCCCTTTATGGAATTATGCTCTGTCTTGCAGTAGCTGCCATCTTTTGTAATACAATCTGTCTATGGCTGGGGTCCACCAGACAGGATGCTGTCCCTTTGTGGAGAGTGTCTTGGTCATATATGGGATTGCATGATCCATGCATTCTCGGAGATGTCTGTAGAAAGCATTTGTGTAGGGGTCAGCATTGTGGGTTGTATCTGCCACTGGCCCAGTGGGCTGAAAGGATACCATGTCACTGTTACAAAGTGTAAAGTTTGCATCTGCAATGTTATTCACTATAGTCGTTTGTGCTGGTGGTGGAGGTGGGATATGTATATCCAGGGCAATTAGTGTGTGGTCAGCTCACAGTAGTTGATGATGTAGGCCATACAGTACCTAGATACAAACCCCCAGAGTGAGGAGGTGCTCTGGACCTGAATCAGTGTTCTGACTGCTGGGGTTTGGTAGTATGTCATATGGAGTGTGCCAGGTACTGTTGCACAGTTGCTGACTGAGCACTGATACCTGGCCATTTACATGTGTATCCACCAATAGACAGACAGATGCTATATATGTGAGATATGTTGTATCATAACAGTTGAGTAGCATGTGTAGTATGTGTGCCAAATTCTGCTGACATATATTGCTGATATCAGGTTATTTTCTTTTTCAGGTACATGGCTCACCCGCGGAATCCCGCTTACTCCACAGCTGAGGATGAGGAGATACACCAGAGCCTGGTGCAGGATTATGCAATACTCTTTTCCCGCACCAGCCAGAATCAGCAGGAGAGGGCTGCACTGTGGCAAGACCTGGTCCGTCGGGTAAATGACATATGCACGCATAATAGGACATATGGGCAGGTACGACATCACTGCAGTGATTTAATCAGAAATGTCCATCAGCGTGCGTCGGATATCCACAGGCAACAGGTCGCCACAGGTGGTGGGTGGCTACATCCCCACTCACCAGACTGGAGGGACTACTCATGAGTGTAGTGGCTCCAGTCCGCCAGCAACAACAACAGCAGCAGACATGCATTATGATGGAAGCTGGAGCCACGCAGCAGCAAGACAGTGAGCATGCAGGTAATATGCCATATGTATAGTTGACTGTTGTGTACACTGGTAGTTAATGCATGTGTGAGGTGTGTCCTTGGTTTGTAGCTGTCACCATAGTATTTAATGTGCAATTGTGATATCCTCAATATTAGCAGCTGACCTGTGAAAGGCGACTGTTGTACTACTGACCTGTATCATACTCAGTAACAATGGCACAGTTGTGCCCACTGACATCAGTTTCTTCACGTCTGCAGGTCCCCACAGTGTAACAGCAATGCAGCCTATCCATGCTGGTGAGTGTGTATTAACAATACCTGTAATAGTCTTGATAGTAATAGTAATATTAGGCTCACTTAGTAGTGCTCTTTGTATGCATGTAGGTGTGTCTGTGTCTGTGTGTTGATATGTGTACAATTGTGTGCAACTGTGTGCATGTATGCATGCATGTGTGTGTCTGTTGTGTTGATATCACATACTGAGTACTGTGCATGTGTGCATGTGTGCATGTGTACGTGTGCATGTGTGCATGTGTGCACCTGTGCATGTGTGCATGTGTGAACCTGTACACCTGTGCATGTGTGCATGTGTGCATGTGTGCACCTGTGCATGTGTGCATGTGTGCACATGCGCATGTGTGCACCTGTGCACCTGTGCATGTGTGCATGTGTGCATGTGCGCACCTGTGCACCTGTGCACGTGTGCATGTGCATGTGGGCATGTGTGCATGTGTGCATGTGTGCACCTGTGCACCTGTGCATGTGCACATGTGCATGTGTGCATGTGCATGTGTGCAACTGTGCACCTGTGCATGTGTGCATGTGTGCATGTGCGCATGCATGTGTGTGCATGTGCACGTGTGCATGTGTGCATGTGCGCATGTGTGCACGTGTGCACGTGTGCACATGTGCACATGTGCATGTGTGCATGTCTGGACCTGTGCATATGTGGATGTGTGCATCACTGGTAATGTGTAGACATTGTAAACTGTGTTTCCTGTTTCCCTCCCACAGGTTCTGGTGCTGCTATGGTGTCATGCAGCAGGGAACCTGAATCAGGTGCCATGGGTACTGATAATGATAACATCTGTGTAATGGCACAGGAAGGTATGCCAGGGTCTGCCATTGGTCAGCCGATTGACAGTACACAGCTGTCGACCCCATCAATGTGCACAGTTATCCTGCCAATACACCCTTTGTCACCAATGTCCCTAGGTGATGGACAGCATACAGTGGGCATTGACCAGGGTAATGTGGTATCTGTGGCACATGCCTCCCCACACAGCAGCCATGGGCATGGCCCAGAGATGGTACCACACAGACAAATGTCCAGGGGTTCTCGTGGGAGCATCCGTGGGTGTACTGCCCCTGTCAGACGTGCCCACAGAGGTCTTACAACCTCAGCTATGTTTCGGGCTGTCATGCAGGCACAGTCACATATGGAACGGTACACCAGACAGGGTCTGAGGGAGCTGACAGCATGTCGCACAGCCATGACTGACAGTATGCGTGACATTGTGGCTGCCATCCGTAATTTCACCGATGTCATAGACAGACGTTGTGGGGACATATTAGACCGGTTCCACAACTATATGTCCATGAGCCAGGGCGATGGTGGATGGTTGAGGCGTTGACGTGGGCATATGCCAGCAACAGCAGCAGCTTGCAGTCGTCGCGGACAACAACAGGGCCGCGGCTGCCCCCATAGTGTCAGCAGCAGCCCCAGCAATGCTGGGTCTGTGCTGTCATCAGACCACCCCAGGAGACCACGTGCACGTGGCTCTGGCCAGGCCCGACAGGGATCTGTGTCCAGTCAATGAACACCTGCTTCTGATGACAGTATCCAGTCTGGGTTGGTACCGGATATGGTCCATAGCACCCCTGCAAGGCACAGGTACCGTGTCCGTGGCCAGAGACACTGATCTGTATGACCTGGCAGGTACAGTCTGTGGCTGTCCACAAACACCATTATATGGCAGCCATGAGGTGGAACTGTGTGCATCCATACACACATGCGAATTGACAGCACCTAGGGCTACCGTATACATGCACACACTGCATCAACATTGCCCCACCTTGTACTGCTGTCCCTCACCAACACACATACACATACATGTCAATCGGTGGTTTTGGTGGCTGACTCAGGCATACCAAGTTCACACCCTGTGCATATGATGAAACTGTGCCACCTCCTGCAATCTGTAACATCAGTGCAGGTACAGGTTAACATGTTGCTGATGCACAGGGTGACTACATAGATGTGTAGTAATAGTATCATGTTGTTAACAGTACTGTGTGCTGAATTAATTGTGGGTATATCACAACATGCCTGATGCAGTAAGGGTGTGATTGTCATGTACTGTTGTCTACACCCATGGTAAGTACCACAGTGTATCATCTGCACATGTTGGCATACTGGTGGTAAGGATGTCAACAGAAGGCTACATACATAGGTAGCACAGGGGATAAGGTAATGAATGTATTAATACGCAATGATGGACATGTAAACTGCAAGTGGCATGTTGCCCACACTGGACTCTGCAATGCAGATGTTTGAGGATGTTGTTATGTGTGCAGTACTACACGACTGGTACAGGACACACAGGAGCACCCTACCACTGCAAGCTCACATCTCATACCATGCTAGACAGCCCCAACACACAAAACTAACTGTCACAGGAGGGAGAGTCCCCATACATGTCAGGGATACTGTGGTGGCAGGCCAGGTAGCACACATCCTACTACGTATGGAACCACTGAGTGAAGACTCAGTGTCTGTTATTTGACATGTGTAATACTGCAGGTATGAGCACATGGGTTTCCATCCAGTTATTGTACATCCTGACAGTACATGGTCTGTACACTTGTGTGCGCTGAGACCGGACCCTAGCCATCTGACCTGTGTATTTCCATGTACATGTGCATAGTGCCTGCATAGTTGCAGTGTTACCTACTGGAAGTGGTACAGCTTGTTTGTTGTACAATGGACTACATGCAGCCCTGCTTACTGTAGCTTTGTTTGCATGCATGTTTACTTGCAATTACCCTGGAATACTGATCCCACCTGCAATGCATAGTTACAGAGCTTCTGTGGACTCCTAGTGACATCTGCATAGCTTACTATATGTATGTCCATGTCTCACTTGACAGAATGTCACTGTTTGTCCTGTTCACATGTACGTTGCCTGTGACACATTGCATATGACTTACCTGGAATTTGTCCACGTGAGCAGTCATATATGCTACTGCTAACTAATCACAGGCACTACACCCTCACATATTCATCTTCTGTTGAAACACCTGCTTCACTAGGGACGGCTTGCACCTGTCACCCCTGGGCTTTCAGATATTGGCAAAGGCTCTTGCTACCCCCATAGTGCCTATGTTAAGCAGGGCTCAAATGACAAACCCACCTTCATAGGTATCACAAGGGATAAGAAACTAAGAGTAATGCTACCCAATGCCAGAAGTCTAAACCTCAAGATGCATGCACCCAAAACTCTCCTTGGCATGGAAAACATCGATATCTGTGCAGTAACAGATGCCTGGTTCAGGGCTACCGAGAGCACCCCAGCACTACCAGGTTATACCTCATACCATGCTTTTCAGCCCCAAAACTTGGAAGAACCACAAATGGAGGGGGAGTATTGATATTCATCAAAGATACCCACACCTCCAGGTTGGTGGCAAAGCACCAAGCATCAGAGACTATCCATGTGCAACTAACAATGGGTGAAACTGCCTTCCAGGTTATAGCCTGCTACAGACCACCCTCCCAAACCCAAGAATTGCACTCGGCCGTCCTGTGAACAGTGGAAATATGAAAGTCTCTCTAGACACCATTATATTGGGCGACGTCAACTACCCAAACATGGACTGGGAGCATAACTCTAGCTCCAACACCCTAGGCCAAAGATCCCTAGAATATATGAGCTCAAATGCTATGGAACAACTTGTTACCACTCCCACAAGAAGGTGAAACATACTGGACCTGATCATCACCAACATGGGGACTCTATGCTCCAGACCAGAAGTGTATCCCTCACTGGTAAGATCGGACCATAAACTAATCTCACTGGATATTCACATCCTGACCCCACCCCCTGCCCAGAACACCACAGTGAACAACTTCTCTAAAGCAAATTCACACTCCTCAAAACTGAGGTGGAAACCTTCAAAGCCCCTGGGCCTGTGGAAACTACAGACCAGACCGCAGATTCCTCTATAAACGCATTCTATGGACACCTTCAGGAATGCATGGGTCATGTGATCCCGAATAAAACCAAGACCCAATCCTCCAAAGGCAGATGTCCTGTCTGGTGGACCCCAGCCATAAACAAACTACACAATAGCAGGAGGAAGCTACTAAATGATACAGCAAAATCTAAAAAAGGGAAGGCATCACTGATCAGTATTAGCAAATAACTACAGGCACTCATAAGAATGTCTAAGGCCAGCTTCGAGAGAAATTGCACAGGACACTAAGGATAATCACAAGGCTTTCTTCAGTTATGTTAGGAACCTGGGTGGTAATTCCCAGATATGCTCAGAGGTAGTCCAAAATGTTAATAGAAACACCAAACCCACAGACATTGCCAACATTCTAGCTGACAGGTTCAGTGCAAACTTCTCACCCCCCTCCACACCGAAAGGGCAAATATGTATCCCAGCAGAGTGCTGCCCCCCTGATATCTCAGATGCTCAGGTAAGAGCCGCCCTCTCCAAAGCAATACACACTGCATCAGTGGGACCAGACAGTGTCCTGGGCTGTGTCCTACATGACCTCCAAGACGTGCTACAACCAAACATAAAACTACTGTTCAATCCCAGCCTTACTACAGGATATGTGTCCAAAGTGTGGTGTACAGCAATAGTGGTCCCTCTACAGAAAGGTGGTGTCTCAACGGATCCTGGACACTATCACCCCATAAGCCACACTAGCTTGGTCTGCAGAGCTATGGAAAGGATCATCATGGACCACATAAATATAGATATTGGGGACCTACAGACACTGGTTCATACCAAGTTTGGCTTTGTTAAGGGCAGATCCTGCCTCTCAAACCTGGTTGATTTCTTTGAAACAGTCACCAAGGCCATTGACGAGGGGAAGGTGGTCCACACAACCTACCTGGACCTCGCAAAAGCCTTCAAAACAATACCCCACTTGGGCATTCTAGAGAAGCTCACCAGCTTAAATATGAGCCCCTGTCACTAGATGGATTGCACACTGGCTCAAGGACAGAACCCACATGGTTAGAACTGCTGGAGCCATGCCAGACTCCAAACCAGTTACAAGTGGTGTCCCACAAGGCTCAGTCCTGGGACCTCTCTTGTTTGGTATATATTTATCAAAGGTACAGGCCAACACAGAAGGACTGTGGCTGACCAAATATGCAGATGACTGCAAACTGGCCGCCATAATCAACTCTCCAGCCAACACAAGCATCTTCCAAAGGGGCCTCATAGAAACAGACAACTTGTGCCAGAGCCATGGCCTCCAGCTGAATGCAAAAATGTGTATAGTCATCCCCTTTGGCAAAAACAGTGCCACAAAGTACCACATAGGTGGTACTCCATTACGTACAGAAGAAGTAATTAGGGACCTGGGGACCCAAGTTGATAGCAATCTCTCATTTGACAACCACATGGCCAAAGTGGTTAGAAAGGCATTGTATATAGCCCACCCCATCATGAAGGGATTCACATCTACATCAGGGGAGGACATCGTGCCTCTTTACTCATCCCTCATCAGGCCCATAATTGAGTACAATCCCCCTGTTGGGATGTACCTTACCAGACACCTGTAGCAACTGGAAAGACCCCACAAGTACCTCACCAAGAGGATCAAAGGGCTCAAACAGATGCCATATGCTGACCAGTTAAAGAAACCCCAGCTGTACTCAGTGGCATACCGCCTGTTCAGAGGCGATCTGTGCCTAATGTATAACGCCATGTCAAACCCGGAATTAATGGACATGCTGCACCTGAGAATATCCAAGTCCCATCGGGCTCCACGCTTGAGAGACCTAAACCTCAGCACTGAAATAAATAGGACATGCTGGAGGGACAGATTCATAACCCAGAGGCTCACTTCACTCTGGAATAAAATCCCAGTCCAGGTTAGGCAGAGTCCCTCATTGACTCTCTTCAAGAGGAATCTTGATGAGTGGATGGGACATTGTCGGTTTACCCCAGGTATCACTTCTGTGTCACTGTTAGACAGAGGCACAGTATACTAACCTCGGAAAAGGGCATGGCAAGATATATTTACAATGGATGGCGACAGCCAAGCACATTCTGGCTAGGTTCTTAAATGCCCTAGGGCAGATAGCTTAGTATGAAGCTATGAACCTATGAACCTATGTACCTTGTTCCCCATTGGCCCTATGTGCTGTTAATCACCATGGCAATCACAATACTATGGTAGCATGTGCAAAGGTCAGTTGTCAGTCACCTCTATGGTACAGTTGTGGAATATGTGGGTCATGTGGCAATGTCACAGCTGCCACATGTACAGAGTCAACCCTCTCCCCTACACATGGACGTACAACACATGTATGAGATAGAACCACATAGCCAAACTGGGGACTAAGCACTCTGAACCCAGTACTGGCATAACCTGTCAGGTGGCATGCAATACTACAGTGACTACAATACCAGTCTGATGTAGACCTACACTGACAGCAATACAAGCACATGTACACACTGGGCCATTTGTGGAGCCTTAGAATAGCATCCTGCCTGAGTGGCACACACCTCTGCAGCTGGCACACAGGCATACGTTATGCCTGAACACATCACACATAACACATAGCACAGAAATCCTGTGTGCCAAACAGTCACAGCCTGTACGGCTAGACAACACACCTGCCACAGTTGTGTTAGCTACCTTTATTGTCCGGTACAGTGTGGTCACACTCACCAGGCTGGACAAGGTGAAGGTCACAGTGATAAGCCCGTGGGGCACTATAGTCCACCACATAACACAAGCATACAGGTCAGTCAGAGGCATGGACACATATGACTCAGTCATTGTCCATGCCACATACCTTCTCCTGCTGTACTTGTAGGGTGCTGACATCATCAGTGTTTAGAAAGGGGAATATGCATCCTGTATTGTGTTTTCCCAGTTGCCAAAAGGGACATTTCCCTCATACAGACTTGCACACACACCCTGAGCATTAGCAGAATTTAAACCCCTACCTAACTATGTTATGACACTTGAGACGGACGCATTAGCGGAGCGCGCTATTCACATTACTAGGAGGTTTCCCTTCTCCTGCTGTACTTATAGGGTGCTGACATCATCAGTGTTTAGAAAGGGGAATGTGCATCCTGTAGTCTGTTCTCCTAGTTGCCAAAAGGGACATTTCTCTCACACACTAACCACCCTCATCCAACACACACACTTGCCATTTGCAGGATTTAAACCCCTACCTGACTATGTTATGACACTCAAGACAGACACATTAGCAGAGCACACTATTTGCATTACTGGGAGGTTTCTTTTCTCCTGCTTTACTTATAGGGTGCTGACATCATCAGTGTTTAAAAAGGGGAATGTGCATCCTGTAGTCTGTTCTCCTAGTTGCCAAAAGGGACATTTCCTTCACACACAATTACCCCCCTCATCCAAGCACACACACTTACCATTTGCAGGCTTCAAACCCCTACGTGTTTATGTTATGACACTTGAGATGGATGCATTAGCAGAGCGCGCTATTCGCATTACTGGGAGGTTTTCCTTCTCCTGCTGTACTTATAGGGTGCTGACATCATCAGTGTTTAGAAAGGGGAATGTGCATCCTGTAGTCTGTTCTCCTAGTTGCCAAAAGGGACATTTCTTTCACACACTAACCCCCCTCATCCAACACACACACTTGCCATTTGCAGGATTTAAACCCCTCCCTGACTATGTTATGACACTTGAGACGGACACATTAACAGCGCGCGCTACTTGCATTACTGGGAGGTCTTTCTTCTCCTGCTGTACTTATAGGGTGCTGACATCATCAGTGTTTAGAAAGGGGAATGTGCATCCTGTATTGTGTTTTCCCAGTTGCCAAAAGGGACATTGCCCTCACACAGACTTGCACACACACCAACCCCACACTGAGCATTTGCAGGATTCAAACCTCTACCTAACTATGTTATGACACTTGAGACGGAGGCATTAGCGGAGCACACTATTCGTATTACTGGGAGGTTTCCCTTCTCCTGCTGTACTTATAGGGTGCTGACATTATCAGTGTTTAGAAAGGGGAATGTGCATCCTGTAGTGTGTTTTCCCAGTTGCCAAAAGGGACATTTCCTTCACACAGATTTGCATACACACCAACACCACTCACACACTTGCAGGATTCAAACCCCTACCTGACTATGTTATGACACTCGAGACGGACGCATTAGCAGAGCACGCTATTTGCATTATTGGGAGGTTTCTGTTCTCCTGCTGTACTTATAGGGTGCTGACATCATCAGTGTTTAGAAAGGGGAATGTGCATCCTGTAGTGTGTTTTCCCATTTGCCAAAAGGGGGGGCTCCTTCACACAGACTTGCACACACACACCAACCCCACTCACACACACCCACACTGAGCATTTGCAGGATTCAAACCCCTACCTAACTATGCTATGACACGTGAGACGGATGCTTTAGCAGAGCGCACTATTCGCATTACTGGGAGGTTTATTTTCTCCTGCTGTACTTATAGGGTGCTGACATCATCAGTGTTTAGAAAGGGGAATGTGCATCCTGTGGGGAGGCAGACACCAAGCACACTCTGGCTAAGCTGTCATTCCCTAGGGCAAACAGCCTAGTGTTGACCTCTACACCCATATGTTTAATTGTCAAATGCACATTATTTGTTGCTGATAGACTGTTTGCAGGTCTTTATTGCCATAGCATTCCCTGTTTGTATGAACAACTTGTGTATCTGTGGAAGATGTTTGCATATGGGAGGGATCCACTATATCACGTATGTCTCTGTAGTCATTTAACTGTGTGCACTGGGCAGATTGCTGTAATGTGGTTGGTTCCTGGAATAACACGCAAAATACCAGATATGTGTGGCCAACTGCTAAACTGAGATTTGGCCTAAGTGTGTGAGCATGCCCAGTTCAGCCTTCCCATGGCATGTTGTCTGACATATGTCTCATTTATCAAAGTGTGTGAGCATGCCCAGTGTGAGCTTTCCATATCTTGAACTCTGCAGCCCACCACATTTGTGGATGAGTGTGAACTTCAACAAATATCTCCCATTTATGGTTGTGTGTTGTGTGTCATGTTGTGTAGTTACTGTCCAACTGCTTTGTGTGTGAACACAACAGGGATTATACTGTGCCTGCAGGGTTTGCATGGGATACTTTGCATACAGTTGTCAACATCCTTTCACACTGACCTAACACTGTAGTACTGTATAGTGTACTGGTAGTACTTTGACTGTGGTGGACAGTATCCTGGGCTTTAGTCCTATCACTGCTTTACATTTCCATAGTGAGCACAACAGCCTGGTTAGGGGCCAGTTGTGCACATCTGACCATGTTGCATTATGTTCAGATATGAACTACTTAAACCAGGCTTGCCCAACATTGGTAGTGTATTCCACAACATAGGTGTACATTTGCAAACACTAGCGATGTGCCCTAGGCCATTTCTAATGCTAGTCGGAGAGTGTGTTTGTCCTTCGACACACATTGTAATTGAAGTTTGCCATGACATATGTCATGGTTAGTATACTGTGCCTCTGTCTACCTGTGACATAACAGTGATACCCAGGGTAAAGCTACCATCTCCCATCCACTCATCAAGATTCCTCTTGAGGAGAATTGATGAGTGACTCTATGGATAGCCTGTACTGGGAGTTTACTCATGGGTGGGGGTGGCTTCTGTGTTATGGATCATGCAGTACAGCTTGTCCTATGTAAGTCAGTGCTGGGGTTCAGGTCTCCCATGTGCATAGCTCACTGCCATTCAGATTGTACAAGGTGCAGCATGTTTATTGATACCAGCTTGGACATGGCTTTATACATCAGGCACAGCTTGCCTCTGGGTGGGCAGTATGGCAGTGTGTGTAGCTGCAGTTTGTTTAATCAGGCAACACATGGCATCTGTGCAAGCTCTTTGATACTCCTGGTGAGGTACTGTTGGGGACTTTACAGTTGATGGAGGTGTCTGCTGAGGTACATCCCACAGGGGCTATTGTAGTCAATTGTAACCCTGATGAAGGATGACTGCAGAGCCACAATGACCTCCCCTTATCTAGATCTGACAACCTACATGATTAGGTGGGTATATGGTATGTTTCTGTGAACACTACAGCCACATGTTTGTCCAATGCAGGATATCTATCACCTTGTGTCCCCAGGTCTCTCATTACATGTTAAGTACGTAATGGGTTAACACCTATGTGGTAATTGGTGGGCACTTACTGTATATCCACGGGTGTTGACTATACACTTTTCTGCTGTTAGCTTGCTGACATGGCTATGGCACCAGTTGTCTGTTTCTATGTGGCCCTTTTGTGGGATGCTTGTGTCAGCTGGAGGGTAATATATGGTGAGCAGCTTGTAGTCCTCTGCAAACATGTTCAGACACAGTCCTTCCATGTTGGCCTGTACCTATGGGACATATATACCAGACGAGGGAGATCCCAGGACCAAGCCTTGTGAGATGCCAGTTATATCTGGTTTGGCTGCAGCATGTCTGTCCATGTCTGTTCTGTCCTTGGTCTGGTTTCCAACCCCTCTACTGACATAGGGGTTTATATTTAAGCTGGTGAGCATATCTATAATGAACACGTAGGGTATTGTATAGAAGCCTTTGCAAGGTCCATCTACGCTGTGTGGACCACATTGCCCTCATCAATGACCTTAATGACTGTTTCAAATGAGTCAAACATGTTTAGGGGCAGGATCTGCACTTAAGAAAGCCACACTGGGTAGGGTCTGGTGTCAGTAGGTCCCCAATATCTTTATGTCTGTGGTACATGCTGATCCTTTCCATAGCTGTGCAGACCGAGCTTCTCAGGATTCTGGGGTGGTAGTTTTCAGTATCCATTCAGGCAACACCTTTGTTGAGAAGGACCACTGTTGTTGTACACTGCTCTTTGGGTACATATTCTGTGGTAAGGCTGACATTGAGCAGTAGTGTGATTTGGCATTCCATTCGTCTTGGAGTCCATGTTGGACTCAGCCCAGGACACCATCTCATACCATCGCTGCTGTGTGTTTTGCTTTGTAGATGCTGGCTGTTACCTCAGCATCTGCAATGTCAGGGGGCCAGCAGTCTGCTGGGATAGATATTTTGCATTCTGGGGGGGGGGGTTACACTGCACCTGTCAGGATGTATGTTGGCAATATGTGTGTGTCTGGTATGTTGTTTGTGATATTTGTGTGATTCAGAGCATATCTGTGAATTCCCAACACAGTTCCTCCCATCAGTTGTGGAAGCCTTGGGATTATCCTTAGTGTCCTGTACAATCTGTATCTTCATAGGTTCATAGGTTCATACTAGGCTATCGACCCTAGGGCATTTGTTAGCCTAGCCAGAGTGTGTGTGGCTTTCGCCACCCCTTGCTATGTGAATATTGTGGCCATTTATGATTTGCTTTGCTGTGCCTCTGTCTGGACGTGACACAGTGAAGACCCCCAGTGTAACTCTACAATCATCCATCCACTTGGCAAGATTCCTGTTGAAGAGTGTCAGTGAGGGGCTCTGCCTAACATGGAGTGGGATTCTGTTCCAGGGTGTGGGGAGCCTCTGGGTTATGTATCTGTCCCTCCAGCACATCCTATTTCATTATGTGTTGAGGTTGACATCTCTCACTCTCACAGCTCCGATTGCTTTGAGTTTTCTGGGGTGGAGCATGTCCATTACTCCTGTGTTGGACATGGCCTTGTACAACAGGCATGCAATGCCTCTGTGTAGGCAGTATGTGACTGCATTCAGCTGGGGTGTCTACAGCCAGGCAGCATATGACATATATTTGAGACCCTTTATCTTCTTGGTGAGGTACCTTTGAGGTCTTTCTAACTGCTGCAGGTGTCAGGTAAGGTACATCCCATATGAGGCATTGTACTAGATTATGGGTGTGATAAGAGAACAGTATAGGGGCACAATGACCTCTGTTGACGAGATGTGAATCCTTTCATGATACGGTGTCCAATGTAGACAGTCTTCCTAGCCACATTGGCAATGTGAGTGTCACATAACAGGTTACTGTCCACTTGTGTCCCTAGGTCCCTGATTACTCCTTCCATACATAATGGTTTACCACCTATGTGGTAATTTGTGAGTACCTTGTTTGGTATTTGGTGGGACATTCATACTGTCCAGTGTCTTCAGGACAGCTGGGTGGGGTTCCTGTGTGTGAGGGTGTGGTCTGTAGCATGCTACAGACTGTACAGCAGTCTTGCCTATGGTTAGTTGCACATGGGTGGACTCCAATGCCTTGTGCATTGTCAGTTACCTGGACATATGGGTGTCTGTGCTGAATATGGATACTCACCCTCCTTTTATGTTTTGTTCCAGGTTTCGGAGCCATGACGCATGATATGTGGTATAACCTGGTAGTGCTGGTGTGCTGTCAGGAGGCTTGCAGCAGGTTTCTGTCACTGCACAGACATCGATGTTCTCCATACTGGGGATGGCCTTGGGAGCATGCATATTGGGGTTTACACATCTGGCATTGGTCAGCATTACCCTTATGTTTCTTTCCACTTATGTTTTGTAGGGTGGTGGGTTAGTCTTTTCAGCCTTGCCTACGAAAGGCTCTATGGAGGTGGCAAAAGCCTTATCCAATATCAAGACACCCAGGGGTAACAGGTGCAAGCCATCCCTGGAACAGCTGCGTAGCTTATCAAGCATGACATCCCAAGCAGACAGACATTGGAACTCTTGGAATGACACTAGTAATTGTGCCACTTGTTATAACTGATCATTCCATGTTTGTACTGTGGCATCATTCTTGGTGAGGGTAGGATGCTGCAAACGGTCAGTGTCATACTGGCCTGGACTACATAATCAGAGAGCTCATCTATGTCTCTTTTCATGTAGTCCGGGGAGGTACATCTCAGGTCATTCACACCAGCATGGACTATGACTGCATCATATTTCTACTTGCTTTGGGGTGACCTGCATACTTGTGTTATGTGGCATATTGTGGCAGCCTACAGGCAGCTTACTGTACCCTTTCCCTTGTTCAGTCTGGTGTGCGGGACAGCAGTGTGTCTCGCTATGGAGTCACCTATTACAACTGTATCAGGCATGTTGTTTCTCCTTCTGGCCTGTGACTGTTTGACACACCAGCTTTGTGTACTATGTGTTGCATGTGCTATGTTTGGAGGTTGTTTGATTGGGTGTCTGCTTTGGAGGCCTCTGTTGGTGTAGTGTGTTTGTGATTCGGGCCTCCAGGAATGTTTTTCTGTGTTTATGTCTTTGATTCGCAGTTGTGATAGGTCTATGTGGGACTGGGTTTGTGGTGTGTATGGTTACCCTCTCCTCCTGACTAGTTTTGGGAGTACTGAGTTGAGGGAGCTCAGCCTCCAGTTTGGATAGATGGTTGCATCTCTCACATATATTTGTATTTCTTGGAGGGAGTTGGGGGTTGTCTGTGTACTTGGGGCAGGTGTAACATTGCCTCAAGATTCACAGATTCAACTTGTTGTGGCTGGCCTTAGTGGATTGTATGTGTGGACATATTTTATTGCCATACTACTGATCAGTGATTACTTCATTTTTTATGTTTGCTCTATCATGTAGTAGCTTCCTCATTCTCTTGCATGGTTTGGTTATGGCTGGTGTCCACCATGCCAGATGCCTGCGTGTATGGCATTGTGTCTTGTTCTAATTTAGGATTGCATAATCCAAGCATTCTTGGCAGTGTTCATCTAATGGCTGTATTACAGGTTCTGAGGTGTGGCCCATATTTTGCACCTGCACAGGACCTTTAATGGATTCCACATCAGTTTGGAGGAGTGCAAATATTGCTTTACACATGTTTTTCACTGTGGTTTTCTGGCCAGGGACTGTGGTCAGGATTTGTATATCCAGTGTGATTACTCTATGGTCTGGTTTTACCAGTGAGCAATACACTTCTCATCTTGCCATCCAGTACCCATGTTGCTGATTATCACATCCAGTATGCTTACTCCTCTTGTGTGAGTGGTACGTTGTTCCTGGGCATTTTGGTTTATGGATTCTATGAACTTTTGTCCTACAGTGTTGGGGCTAGTATAATGCTCCCAGTCTATGTCTGGGTATTTTCAGTCACCGAATATAATGTGGTTTGGAGGACTTGATATATTCATGTATTCCAGCATAGGCCAGGTGCAGTTCCTGGTGTTGAGATGGTAGTCTATAGCAGGCTATAAACTGGGGGGCAGTTTTAGCCACTGTTACTTGACCATGGCTAGTCCATGCTGCTTCTTGTTGTGGGACCAACATGCGAGTGTGGTTATCCTTGACAATTATTGCTAGTCACCCTCCTTTTGTAGCTTGTTCCATGTTTTGAGGCTGTACAGCACATTATGAGGTGTAACCTGGTAGTGTTAGGGTGCTGTTGTGAGCCTTGACCCAGTTTTCTGTTACAGCACAGATATCAACATTCTCCATACTGGGTGAGTTTGGACTGCATGCATCTTGCTGTTTTGACTTCTGGCATTGGGTAGCATTACATCTAGGTTCTTATCCCTTCTGATACCTATGGCGATAGGTTTGTGTTTTGAGCCTTACCTATTCAGGGCACACTGTGGGTAACAACAGCCTTTGCCAGTATCCATATGGCCTGCACTGATAGGTGCATGCCAGTCCTAGCAGGTGGAGCATCATGTCATGCTCAGCATGTCATCCCAGGCTGGCACACATTGGATCCCCTTTGACTAACTGCGATACTTCAGCCAATTATTGCACTTGATCATCTCATTGTTATATTGTGGCATGATGCTTGGTGAAGGTAGGATGTTAGTCAGGGTCCTCAGGTGTGCATATAGTACATGGTGTTACATTACTTAACACATGGCATTCATGCCTCAGGTGGTGCTGCAGGGCTGCCTCTGTCAGATGCACATATTACACTCCCTGTACATGTTTGTGAGCAGGTCATGTCATTTTAGGCATCCCTGTTATTATTTGAGTGAGTCAGAGGGGGTATCATTCCCAGGGTTCCTACTGAGCCAGTGTATGTGCTATGCGTTGCCTCTTTGCTAAGGCCAGGGTATACTGGGCACGCCTCCTTCTGCCTACTGGGGCAGGCTCAGGTTGTTCCTCCTCCGAGTCACGCTCTGCCTGTGATGGCCTTGGCAATGGTGGGGGGGCTGTCTGGCCCAGCCCTATGCTGGTCCTGCTGCAGCTGTTTTCGCAAGATCATATTATGTAGCATAGCCCATACCATGATAATTTGGGTACATGTAGTTGGTGTGTACTGCAAGGCTCCACCAGATGTGTCCAGACACCGGAACCGTGACATGAGCAGCCCAAACACACGCTCTATTACATTACGTGTTTGTGTGTGTGCCTCATTATGGCGTTCCTGTTCAGGTGTGTGTGCATTTCTGATGGGTGTCATCAGCCACGGCTCCAGTGCATAACCTGCATCCCCCACTAGGTGTCCATGTGGGATGTCCCCATTGGCAAATGTCTGGTACAGCTGCGTCAAATGCCAGATGTGGGAATCATGGTAGCTCCCAGGGCAGCCAGCACACACATTCATTATTATGCCCTGGGCATCACACACGACCTGGCAGTTGATGGAGGGGAAGCCCTTGCGGTTAATGTAGGCCCTACCTCGCTCACTGGCTGGTGCTTTGATGCGTATGTGTGTGCAGTCTATTGCACCCACTACCTCAGGGTATTCCGCTATTTGCTGGAAGAGACACATATTGCTGGCCAATACCTCACGGGCATTGGGGAAATATACATAATCACCGACATGTGCTGACATGGCATCCAGGAACTGATGCAGTACTCTGGAGGCTGATGTCTGTGATATCCCCATCATATCACCAGTTGGTCTCTGGAAGGTACCTGTTGCTAGTATTCTTAGGCCAACACATACCTTGGTTTCCACTGGGATGGGTTCCCCTCTCTTGGTTCTATGTGTGAGGCGTGGCCTGCACAGCTCCACTATTTGCTGCAGGAGGTCTCTGTCCACTCTATAGTGCTCTACTACCTCCAGCTCATGTAACCCGTGGTAGGTGACCCTGGGTCTGTACACTCTTCTCCGTCTCCTCACTGTGGGTTGTCTGTCACCATCTGCATTGTCACCACCCTCAGCAAGTCGCCTATGTCTCATTATGACAGCTATGGCAGCCCCTAACATTTCTGCTCTGAGTTCAGCTTTTTCAATTTTCACTTCTAATAGCTTACTCCTGTCTTGCAGTGTCCCTTGAGAGAAACATCTTGCACTGCTGTTTGCAGATTTTTAAGTATTGGGCTGAGCTACTATTCTGCCTGTGTAATTGCCTGCTTCTAATTGTTTTCACCTGCTAGCTCCAGCAGTTTTCCCTGCTAGCTTCCTACTAATTCTGTTGCTTCCTTTTTCCTTTCTGTTTCCTCAGGGGGGAGCAGCGTGTATACCAGCAGAAACACGCTCACAGTGGCTTACACACGCGCACACATGCTTACACGGTTCAGAATCTGCTTATTCGGGTTAAAACACGCGCACACCCGCACAAACAGTGTCAAACATCTCCCAACACGCTCCGACATGCACAGTCTGCCTTACACGCTCGCACACTGTCTTACTCGCGCTTCATGGCGTGCACACGTGTGCATGCACGTCCAGCAAGAAACGTTGGTGTAGGCAACAGTGTACACCTTCCATTTCTTGACTTTCCCATGCTTATGTTGTGGCACTCCTCTTTCCATGATATGTGTCTGACATCTGTCATGTAACTTTCACCTGCAATGAACTGCATTTCTTTCTGCCATTCCCCCCTGTGATGTCACCTATCTCCTACTCTGTTCCTCCCCCTTCTGTAACTCTTACACTACTCAGAATGTGCTCATTTGCTATGTGACAGTGGAATTCAGTATCCTAACACTCATTTGCATCAGATTGCCTACTAATGCTTAGTTACATCTCTTAGACTCAGCTTCCCCCCTTAGCAACCACTAAACTTTGGCCATGTTGTTTTTGGTCTGCTGGTCCCGGCATTGTAAATCCATGTATTGCATAAAACCCACATTTGTGGGTTTATAACCTTCTGTTTATGTTTTATACAGCGCAGCCCATTTGTGCGGGGCTGCGCTGGGTTTAAACATCGGCGATCGCCGAAAAAAAAAATTATATTTTTATTACTTTTGCATCAGGTTACCTTGCCAATGGCCACATATTTGGCCATTGGCATGCTGCCTGACACATATGCACCCTTTATTTGGAGCTGACATGGCTCCGTTGTGAATTTTGCAGAAACGTACTCAGTTGTCAACTGAGTACATTTCTGCAGCTAAAACGGCTCTTACATGGGCTGTTTTGGGCTTCCTGGATCGCTAATCAACCTCATTTGCATGCTATTCAGCTGCAAGTGAGGTGATTAGCTTATCCACGCCCACTCCGTGTAAGAGACGTTTTAGCTGGTCTCTTACACGGACTTTGGGCTGTTCCTGGATCGCGAAGGCTGCATGGAGTCTTACACTACTCTTAGACTCCATGCAAGCCTTCGTGAATCCTGCCCTTTGTCTATTACCATAAAGTTTGGTGTCCCTATACACTCAGTATTCTTATAATGCTTTCCCCATGCATTTGTCACATCTTTTTTCTGGACTGCATACATATGTTCTCTCATTCTTTTATAAAATTCACTGCTTGTCCTACCCACATAGTAAGAGGTTGTGAGCAAACAGATAAATAAACTGCAAATTTGATCTTACAAATATTCTCATTATATATTTGCATTTTAACATTATTAACTCATATTTCAGTTGAACCTTTATAGATAAGCTTGCAAAATTCACAATTTAAGCATTTCCATATCTTTTTTCCCCATTCATTAATATGTTACCTTATCTTGGAATATGTTTTAAGATTTTTTTACCTTTTTTATTTACAACTATAGGGTCGTCTCCCACTATTTTCTTTATCTCAGGAAAACCACTCATAATTCTCCAATTGTTCCTAAACAAACTTTTTATCTGCCCTCCATCCACTGAGTATGGAACAACCATTCCTAGCTCATATTCATTGGGCTTTCAATTACAATGGAGTGAATCTGCATTTTCTGATGAATTGTAAACATTGCAAGCTTCCCTCACATCTTTTGCTTCACTTATTTTTTTCCTTACTATTCCTATTGGATAGCCATTGGCTATAGCCTTATTACACAGTACCTCACTTTCTTCAAAAATATTTTGTCACAATCTGTTAAATCACTCACTCTTTTTAACTGCCCCTTAACAATATTGTGACATATCTGGGATGCATACTGTCATATCTAAGATAAGTGTTATTCTGAACACTTTTCTTGTATATCTTGGTGCAAACCTTGTTACCTTCTTTGTACACCTCAACATCCAAGAAACAAATATTATCATAATTATAATTCCAAGTAAAGCTTAGGTATTCACAGACATTTTTTAACTCATTTAAAAAACATAAAATATATTTTAAATCACCTCTCCATATAAAAAAGGTCATCAATAAATCGACCATAATATAAAACATGGTCATAATACTTATTCTTCTTGATAAACAATTTTTACCATATGTCATAAATACATTCGCATATCTAGGGGCCATAGCGGCACCCATAGCCACTCTATTAGTCTGCTGATAAAAAAGACCATTAAACTAAAAAAATATATACGATAATATCACATCAAAAAATCTCTAGAATAAGTGAAATTCCATCACTATTATAATATTTGGATTCTACCAGCTCCATTCTTATATAATCTGCCCCGATGTTATTCTGTATCACGATGTACAAAGACATAAAGTCCATAGATATCAAACAATCTTTTGCTTCTACTTCTATTGTTTTTATACGCCTCACTAATGCAAATGTGTCTCTTATATATGCCTCCCCTAACTCTATTACTTTCTGTAATTTTTTATCTATATATATGGCCATAGCCTCTGTTTTACACCCCCCACTAGCAACAATTGGTCTTAGAGGCGGGCAATCTAAAACATTATGCACCTTTGGCAAGCCAAATATTTTACTAATGGTAGGATTTTCCTTAGCAAAAAAGGTGGCTTCTCTTTTAGTAATTCTACCCTTACATAACCATTCTTCTAGCATAGATTTAATAAATTTGTAAGACTTTTTAATATAACCTAGATCAACCTCCTTATAATATTGAACATCTTGTAGCATTTCAGTCATAACATTCCAATATACAATTTTATCAAGAACTACTACAGAATTGCCTTTATCTGCTTTTAATAACACAATGCTATCACCATTGCTCAATTTTTTCAAGACATCAAGTTCATCATAAGACATATTGAAATATTTGTTAACAGGTTTGTTTGACAATAGCTCTCTCAATTGCATTTTCATAACATTTTGAAAGGTCTCTAATTGTGGCCTTAAAGGTGGGTTAAAACAACTAGGTTTAATACATACAGTCGACAAATTGGCATTTTTAATATTGTTCTTCTTGTCATCTTCATTATATAAACATTTTAAATTCAACCTTCTAACAAAATCTCTCAAATTATTAAGAGTCTCATAAATATGTGCTTGAGATGCAGGCACAAAAGTCCATCCCTTGCTTAAGACCAAAACATCATAATAGTCAAGCAACCTGTGCGAAAGATTCACAATTTTAAAGTCACATTCATAAAAAGTACCTTTTTGTTTTACAAGTTGTTCCTCTTTTTCTTCCACGAAACATTGTTTTAGAAAGCTTTCCTTATATATATATATATATATATATATATATATATATATATATATATATATTATATATTTGGTTGATATATGCAGATGGTTGTCAGGTATGTGAGATTGACAATCCCTAGGTAGAGGAATATTTCCTTTCCCTGGGAAATGTGCAATCTTGGAGTTAATATATATAATTAACAGGGAGTGTGGGGGTGCAGAGAGACTTAGCCCTGCAAAAAATAATGTTTGAAAGTTGCATACCTCTAGGTTCTTTCTTGGTGCATGCGTGGTAATGTGTTGATTTTTGGTTTGATGACCTTTTGCGGTCGGTGTTTCAGAGGTCTTCATGTGGGCTACTCAACTAAAGTGAGTAGACCTATATATATATATATATATATATATATATATATATATTTATATATATATCTATATATATATATATATATATATATATATATATATATATATATATATATATATATATATATATATATATATATATATATATATATATATATATATATCTGGATCTAGGACTTATGTACGAATGTGCAAAGTTCCGAATCCATAATCACCGAACATATATTAACAAAAGCGCTTTACCAAAAAAGAGCTTTCGTTAATATATGTTAAAAAAAAGAAAGAAATCTTCATTTATGTCACCCCCCCCCTGCCTCCCCCACACCCCCCTACTTTAATATTCTCACTCTGAGACTGCACTACAGTGAGGAAAAGGGAATGTTCCCTTATCCACATCATAGTGCAGTCTCGCAAACAGGCATACTTACGCAAAAGTGCTTCTTCGGTGAAAAGCACTTTTGCGCAAGTATGCCAAACCGAAATTAGTTTAGGTGATTTTGTCTTCGGGGATCTGTACGGACCCCATATATATATATATATATATATATATATATATATATATATATATATATATATATATATATATATAAAAAACTTTATATGGATTTATATCATGTGGTCGAAAGACCATATGATCAAGTTCTAAAAGATTGCTTTTCAAAACATCAAACTGACAATTGCCTTCTCCTATGAAAGCCAACAAGACAAACAACTGTGTTTTTGCAGAGGGCCAAGCCCCCTTGTACCCCCACATCCCCTGCTAATTATATTTACTAACTCCAAGATTGCTCCACATTGGGAAAAGTCAAACATCCAACTCCAAAAAATACCAGTTTCTGGAGGAGATACTGATCTGATGTTTTGAGAAATGATATTTTAAACTTTGAACATATGATATAAGCCCATATATATGTACACACACACACACACACACACACACACACACACACACACACACACACACACACACATCTATCATGTGTGTGTGTGTGTGTGTGTGTGTGTGTGTGTGTGTGTGTGTGCGTGTGTGTGTGTGTGTGCGTGTGTGTGTGTGTGTGTGTGTGTGTGTGTGTGTGTGTGTGTGTGTGCATGGTTGTATGCAAGTGTGAGGGACTTAGATGCTCTCAGCTGTCCATGGTTTTTCAAAATCTCTGATTTTTTTTTGTGTCATATATCGGGCTGTTCCTCTTAAAGTTTGTGTTTTGTCTGGCAAATCAGTGAGAGTAGTATTCAGTTAATAATCATGACAGACATTTTATTTTCAGACTTAATAGTCTTCAAAAATGCATGCTCATACAAATCCTTTTATTCTAGCAAGTTTCTAAGTATATAAAGGTAATAACTGTCACTGATTTTGGTCCTTTATCCACCATCCCATTTTACCTTTTTGCTTGATTCTAGAGGTAAGAGGTTGTGACATATGTGGAAGGCTGCAGTGTGTTGCACTCTGTATTCTGACTGTAATGAATTAAGATGATCAATTCCAAAGGGGGTGTCTGTGGAGGAAAATAACTGTCATCGTTATCATTTGTTCTTTTAGCTTGAAACTGGTCAGTATTGATCAGTGCACTACCCCAGTAAACAGATATAAATAAATAAATAAATAAATATAGTTACCTAATTAATATGTAGTGTGCTTTTGTGTGAAGCCAGCTGGAATGCTTTAGACAATCTTATATCTGAAGTGTGCACAGAAGAGTCTGTGACTGATGAATATGGGGCTTGTGATGAAAATGACTGAATGTGCATTAGAGAGGGGTTCCAGTGTATCTGAAAAGTAGCAAGCTGGTCATAATCTTTTTCACTTTTCATTGCAGTCAAACATCACCACTATAATCGTTAACTGCCTGTCTATGGTGGTCTGGGAAGGATGTGTATGACAGCAAGGGATGAATGGCAGAGTGCTGCACTGAGTATTGTTGACATTCTTCTGGAGCATTTCTCCCCGGGCCTCCACTGAAAATAGGATCTGTGGAACCTAGTCAGACTTTCCCAGTCAACAAATGTTAAATAAATAAAAAAAATTAAAAAAATAACAAACTATAGTTTGCTTTCTGGTTGAGATTTTTGTCTGGCTTTCCTTCTGTGTGGAGTCAAAATGTACGTCCTGTCTCTGTGTAGGCTTTATCCATGTGCTTTGGTTTCTCCCGCCAGACCATTCCAATCTAACACCAGAAGGATATGCAGAAACTATCCCTTTTCAGAGGGGCAGGAGGGCAGGCACTATTCCTATATGGGATTTATATATCATTGCATTTATCTTCCTAGTTTATTGGGGAACTACTATTTTATTAGCTTTGATCATTTAAGTTTCAGAAACAGCCTATGTTTCCCTGAAAGACAAAATAAGACTGAATTTATTTTCATTTCATGAATTTTTGCTGAGGTCATTATTAAATCAAAAGGTTGTAAAAAATAGCTTTTGGATGCATCACAGAGCATTCAGAAACCTATGACTTCTGGAGACCTAGTGACCCCTCCCCAAACCCCTGGCTTAATTCATTTTCACCTTTCAGTCAGTACAGTAGAATCTTGGCAACTTAGGGTGTGTTAAAATCTTTTTAGGAATGTAAAAAGTAAGATAACATGTTAAAAAGCAGGAAAGAAGTAATGTATCTGGATGGTGTGAGACCAGGATGATGAGAAAACATGGAAGGAGGCCTGAGGAAGTGCAGAATGGGCTAGTGTACAGCAAGGGCTCCATTTCACCTAAGGCTGGTCTTACTGATTGCAAGTCAGACTTTTCTCAGTGTTATACAGACATTACTCTTTGCAAGTGCTCTTTCTTTTCCTGTATTGCACTTATTTTATTTATCCTTTTTTGACCGGGTTAGTCCCACTAGCCTAGAGCCCCTTTTGAGGGGAGACCAAAGGTGGTATTTTTATTACTAGGAGAAATTTGCCCAGGGCATCTAAATTTCTCCTACTCTCTTCATTTGGTGTCATGGAATCTTTTACTATCGACCTGTGCTGCCACTAACTTAAGCAAATGGTACCTTGGTTTAACATCTCATCCAAAGGACCCCCCCACCAACTATTGCTGCAGTGCAATATGAGCAACCAGTCTTCTGGAATGACACTAGAGCCTGCAGCTATCTGGTCTTCCATCACCATATGTGAGTGTGCTACCTGTTGCACCACTGACACTTGTATGTATGCTTGCTTGTTTAAAATGCAGTATGCCTGTAACATAATAGTATGTGTTCACTACTGTCTTTTTAATAGAGCCAGACTGCGTAATACTTGGGGTTAGGACATGTCTCTTTACCCCTGCTATTGTTCAGTCTTGGAATTAATATACTTACAGACATTGTTAACCTTTTCTTATTATATTTACTTTGTATTCCTATGAGATAATGACAGCCACGGTGGTGCAGCTGTGGCGTTGTCACCTCACAGCAAGAGGTTCTCCTGTTCAGTTCTCGGCTGGAGTGCCTTCTGTGTGGAGTCTGCATGTCCTCCCTGCGGTCGAGTGGCGTTCGAAAGACATGTGTGAATGGGTGTGCCTTTGTTGAAGGTTGGGCATCAAGCTGGCACCTCGGCACTGTGAAAATCTACTGCCAATAATTAGCGGACCGGAGTTCCGCTGTGGCAACCCCTAACCGGGAAAAAGCTGAAAGAAGAAAATAACAACATTTCTATGAGATAATCTGTAATGTAAATGTACTATGCATTTGTATTTTTCTGGAGCTTTGCTCCACAGGACTCCATTGAAAACGGGCTCCTTGTGGCCCATTTGGACTATCCTGGCAAACAAACTGCAAATAAATAAATAACAAATGGCAGAGTGTGTGAAGGGGGAAGCTTGCTTTCTGAAAAATGTTTTTTAAGATTTTTTTTTGTAGGGGAAAGGGGAAGCTTGCTTCCTAAAAAATGTTTTTTAAGATTTTTTTTTTTTTGCAGTTGATGCAACAAATGAATAAAATAGACTGTAGTATATGTGTTGTATTTTTAATTCTGTCTCTAGGATATATAACACAAAGAAACATGTTTTGTTTAGGGGAGTAAATAGCAGCCCTAAGTCTGGTGCACACACCAGAAATGTTTTGTTCTACTACTTTGGAAAGGTAGAGAGTACAACAGTTGGAAGCTGGTGTGCAATTCCAAAATCCTGGCTGTGCCCCTGTGCAGGATGCCATGGACAACACTGCTGACTATCATGTTGAACACTACAATGATTCATCCTACTGGCACATAATGATACAGATGCAGCAGCAATGCATCAAAGTAGCAGATTCAAACCATTGTTACGTTTCGGAGACAGAACTTGATATACACATCTGTGGGCCACACACAAACAGAAAACAGGCCAAAAAAAAGGGGGGGGATGAAGTGAAGAAAGGATGAAGAAAGGGGAAAGGGAATAATTTTTTGGTTAACTTCTGCTAAGCTAGCATATTCTTTCATTACTTTGCTTGCAGAAATTATTAATTTTATCTGTCATCAACAATTTATTGTATTACTGGATTTTTAAACAAAACACAAAAGCATATAGTAAATAATGTGTGTGTGTGTGTGTGTGTGTGTGTGTGTGTGTGTGTGTGTGTGTGTGTGTGTGTGTGTGTGTCTGTGTGTGTGTGTCTGTGTATGTATGTTCATGCATGCTTGGGTTTATGTGCTTGTCTCTTCAAATACAAATATGTAAGGACTACATTGAACCATTTGTCCAATTTCTAATAGCCAATATTAGCTAGGTCGCTCCTCTCCATATTGTGTGATAGATGTGCCTCAACATATGAAACTATGCAAATGCACTGGGTTTGGAGTCAGGATGATACAACACTAAATAGTCGGAGATGATACCTTGGCTGTGGGAAAGACATCAAAAAAGGTGCTAATAGGCTGGGTCTACAAAGCTGATGAAGCATTTAGGGGCTATGCTTGTGCATACACCTTCTTACATCATTCTGAAGTCTCTAAAATGGGTAAGAAATGTATTTATTTTATTCAAAATTAAACAGGAATGAAGGTGATGTGTTTGGGACAGGACCTGTGGAGACCTTTTGTAGACGTTTTGGTCATTATTCTTGTGGCTACTGATGGCTTGACTGCATTAACAGTATAATGGACATAGTGTGATGTCATGTTAGGCCATATGTAGGGTAGCTATGAGTGATTTTTCTTTTTCATTTTTGTTATGGCAAGCACTCTAGCTTGACTCATCTAATAGGACTAGATTTAGAAGCTTAATCTGCAAAGCTAGATTCGATTCCCATTTATGCATAAGAAGAAAGTTTATGGTTTGCAAAACAAACACACTCAGATGGTGAGAACTTTTCAAGTATGCTCAAGAGAACGCCTGAGGGTTCACAGAGACTTAAAATGTATCCAGCAGAGGATACCTTTTGACCGTCCCTTCATACTCTCTATATTTCCCCCACATAGCATATACCTAGAAATCACTACCGCTTTTTCTGTCCTTTTGCAAATTCCCAATGTCTGCTGAGCCTTTGTGGATTTAATTGGACCATTATCAGATGTTGATGGTTAGGTTGTTCAGCCTTTCTGTTCATAGCATTATGGTTTGACATTAGTAGAGCATCTGGCATATCGCATCTATCTTTGTAAAGTTTAAGGCACTTGACTAGTTATATGTTGGAAGCATTTATCTTCATGTCCTGTATAATTTAGGATATTGAATATCTCTAGGCACCTTATTAGCACAAGCTTAGTAACAGGTCATATTAGAAAAAACCAATAACACTGTGTATCCATTAAGGCATTTATTCCCAACAATAGCATACAGTGATCCGGGAAAATCTCATTCCATGTTCCCTGAGACTATGTTGGGTTCTTTCTAATCTCTAGCCAATAATGGAAGACTATCAAACACTCTGATAGTAACTGTTGTACCCTTCTGTCATGTACCTAGCACATCTAGGATGATTTTTCATGGGATATTTTCAGTTGGTAGATACCAAATTCATCAAGTCTCATTTTTCAGACTGATTTTCTGAAAACTGGATTCACTGCATGGAGCTGTTGAGTGATACATTTTAAGCTGCAGGCTACACTGTTGAGATGTTTGTTTGAATGTTTCACATTGTCTACAGTTGCATAATCATGACATTAGTATATTGAAATAGTGAGAGTGTAAAAGAAATATCCCCCCATTTGGGGTTGCAAGAATGGCAAACCCCATCACATATGATTCTTTTTTTAATGGAAATTGTGGGATCAAAGAAGTAAGAATCTGAATTATTTATTAGAATTTTTTTATGTTTTTGTTTATATGTGTTTGACATAAGTCAGCACTTGTTGTTAGGGGTTTACTGACTTATATTTTCATTTGTTTGGGTATAGTCAATGGAGATGCAGTCATTGAAATTTGATCATTTGATATGCATTTATTATTTATTTATTAATATTTAATTGTTAGGAAAGTTTGAATGGTCATGTGCCTATTTTTCAGTGGATCCTTGGGGAGAAAAGCTCCAAAGTATTACAAAAAAAAATTATGAAAACAATTTTACAAGCTTCAAAAATAATACAAAAACATCTATAGTTTAAATGATTACACCAAATTAGACATTGAGTTAAAACATTGGTTATAGAAGATACAAGTTGTATGATAATTTAATATTTAGAGAAATTTTAGCCAGTTTTGAGAAATTAAAGGTAAGTTAGTATAATGTAAACAGGAATTGCAATGTGAAGTGAGAGAAAAAGACAGGGTTATTTCATTATTAGATAAAGTCGGGGGAGAAAAATTGATTGAAATTTGGTAGTGAGTAAAGAAGTGGGGCTAAGTAGGTGTAAAGTATAAATAGGTACTTGTTTATATTTAGAGACATAGTTTATCCTGGGTTGGGCAAGAACAGAGACAGATTTCAGCTGGGAAGTCTTTCAGAATGGTTTTAAAGGACTGGAGGGAGGTTACGAACCTGATGGATATTGGTAAGGAGATCCATGCCTTAGCACACACCATGCCCAGCAGATTTGATAGGTTTATGTACAGAGAGATATTTTTGGTCATTGGATTATAATGACAGAGTGGGAACATAGTTATGTAGCATGGTACTTAGTGCTGGACAAGCAGATGGTTCCTGTATATTTTTATAAGGGGGTAAAATGCAAGTTGATGGGATAGTTCAAACCAGTTTAGGCTTTTTATGCTATACAGTGATGGGTTCTGAAGGGGGTATTTGCTTTAGTAAATTTAGCAAGTTTATTATAGTATTGTTCAAGTTTTGCTTTCTTTGATGCCTGGAGGATACTAAGGATGGGAGAGCCATAAATTAGTGAGGGAGGAAGTACATAGTGGCAAGTATAGTTTTAGTTGCATTGGTGAGAAAATCAATTAATCAATTAAATTAATTGGATATCAGTTCTATTTACACTGTGAGGACTCACAAACGTTGTTGTAAAAATGTAGGGCCTAGCTTGAACTGCATCAGATGGAGCATTTACCACTGAAGGTAGCTCTTCAAATTCAGCCTTTATATTTTGCCACTATCTCAGAACTGCCTATGTTTATGGCCAGTTGATTTCCAGAGTTTACAAAATGTGTCAGCCATGTTGCCTTCCTTAGTTTCCTGAGTTGTGCATATAAGACGTCTTTTACTTTGGCTAATTTAGCCATCTCCTGACCCAGCATATGATAATTGTCATTGGGATCCTGGGATCACTGTATGACCCATCAGTGTGGGTCACCTGCTTGAATATGAAGGGTGTAAAACAAGATCCAGCTATTCTCTTCTACATTTCTTGAGGGTCTTATACCTGGTATCACTTATTGAGTCATATACTGCCACTGGTATTTATATTGATTCATATTCATCTACATTTGTATTTTATTTTGCTTGTTTTTTATTGTTTTATATATTTGTATGGTTGTTAGCACACATGAATAATGGTTATGAGGTCTAGCATTTAATACAGAGGATTAAGGCTATGAGCTGTTAACTAGCTGCATAGGTTCATAGGTTCATAGATTCATACTAAGCTAACTGCCCTTGCGAGCCATTTTAAGCCTAGCCAGTTATCCCCTGTGAGATTCAAACCCTGTACATTGTGTTTGTAAGGCAAACACATTAACCATTAGGCCACCCTTCCAACCCTTACTTTAGTCTAGGGTTTAATTCCCACAGCCTGGATCTCCCCTAAAAAAGGGACGCTTGTGTCCTGTAGGCTTAGTTGGTTAAAATAAAAAGTAACAATAAATAAAATAGATTACTGAGGACAGTGGTTAAAGACTATGGTCCTTGTTTCTGACAATCATTTTATATACATCTCTCTCTCCCTCTCTTCTCTCTCTCTGTCTCACTCTCTCTCTCTCTCTCTCTCTATATATATATATATATATATATATATTTCATTTTCATTAAGAAGGTCTTTTGACATTACTAACCCTTGTAGTGGTTAATCTGTATGTTGCTGTCACTTATCTGCAAAGTGTATTTTTTTATTGCAGACACTCTGTATCTGTGTTACCTTTTTTGTATTCTTTATTTGCATTTGTTTATTAGGATAGTTTGACTGACCGAAAGCCCATTTTTAGTGGAGGCATGAATAAGAAAAGCTGCAAATCAAGAAAGTATATATACAGAATGACAGATAAGCAGAGCAATTCATAATACAGTATATACAAGCTTAAAATACACTTCAATATGAGAAAGAGGTGATTAGTGTCTGTCAAAGAAAAAAAATCATTAACAGATACTTGGTAGCATTTGCAATATTTCCAATAAAAGCAAGGAGGCGATTTGCACAGTATATATGTAGGTAATATGGGACAGGATAAGAAGGTTAGGTAAATACATATGTAGATAAGATAGTACTGCAGATGTTGTCTTGTAATAGTTTGTAGTGCAGAAGATTAGAGGAGTAAACAAAGTTTCAGGTAAGTGACCAACACTTCTGAAGATATGAAGCAGAATAATGTGAAGAAATCAGGTGTGACCAGTATAGCTTCCTTTTCACTTTGATATAAATTGTATTTTTGATTTGAAAAGGAATGTGTTGTTGCTAGATTTGCTGAAACATCTGCTGGCAGTGAAGTCCATAATTTGGCTATGTAAAGAACATATAGTGTATCTGCATGGTGATTGTCAGATTTTATTTATTTATTTATTTATTTTATTTCTTCTTCACCAAAGAGTTGTTATTTTTGTGGTGGTAATAGTAATTTCATACAAAAGTATGGTAAAAGAAAGTGGTCTGAATGTGGAGATATTGGTCATGAAAAGCAACATTATAAAAACATGGGGCCGAATTCATATAAGTTACCACAGGGTGTACATGAGGTGTTCACCTCGTGGTAACAGTTTTGTATTCAGAGACAGCCCCGACACAGTTCTTTTGCATGAAGACATGCAGCATCATGTTGGGCTGTCTCCATGGCTGTTTTATATGTTAACGATGCAGATCGGGAGTGAAGTATATGCTAATTAGCCATGCTATATGTATATGCTATGTGCCTTATCCCCGAACTGTCTCAGGGAAGACATCTACATATCAAGCTGTTCATAGAAACATTTGGCCATGTATATTGACATGGCTGCTCCTTGCCTAACTCTATCTTACCCCTAAACTCCCTTATACCTATCTGTACCTATCTGTACCACAGTGTATGAACATGGCCATTGCAGTACAGGTGTTGAGGAGTTTAGAGGTAAGGAAGGGTTAGAAGATATATGCATAAGTATTTTCAAGGGGCTCTTGTGTGAATGTGTGAGTGTGCATCTGCCAGGGATGTAGCAGCATGGGGGTACTGAGGGGTTAGATTAGGTGTGTGTGGATGGGTGAGTGTGTGAATGAATTCCATCGAGTGGTGAGAGGACTGTTTCATGTATGTATGTGTGTATGCATGCATGCATGCATAAGTGTGTGTGTGAGTGTGTGTATGTGTGTGTGTGAGTGTGTGTGTGTGTGTGTGTGTGTGTGTGTGTGTGTGTGTGTGTGTGTGTGTGTGTGTGTGTGTGTCCTGGACTAATGAGCAAAGCCTGCAACATTGGGTTAGTGGGGGATGACCACTAGCCATCAAGGATAATTGTTAAAGGTTGTGTCTGCATGGCACTTAGAATGGGGATCATGGGGTGGGGGAACACTAGATAGAATGGGGATCATGGGGAAGGGGAACACTAGACACCAACAATCATTTTAATTTCTGCACCTTAAATGTAGTTTAACATTATGGAGGTTGTGGGAAACACTAGACATGAGGGATAATTCTAATGTCTTGTGCCCAAGTGGCGCATAAACAAAACAGGAATCAGGGGTTGGGGAGCACTAGACACCGGGGATTTGTTTTACAAGAATTATATGTAATTAAAAATAGTACTGAAATACATAGAAGGAAAGGGATTTGAACCATGCACCTTTGACACAAGAAATCCCTGCAGTAGCCTGCTGTACTAACCAACATATTATGGCAGCAAATGCTTACTACATGCATATTTATGAGCATGGACAGTATGCAATGCCAGCAACACATCGTCATTTTCAAAGGAGAGGAACAGGAAGCATTAGACATACCTCCAAACCCCATAAACTTTTGCCCTAGTGTACTTTTACTTAAGGATATGTAGTGTGAAACTTGAATATCTGTCATTCTAGACTGGCTATAATCATCCATGAATTACACTGGCAGGGGAAAGGGAGACATCTTGAATGTTCTGATCACAGGAACAAGTATGGGGTTTGTCATGTGTAAGCATGTGTGTGTTTTACTGTGGTGCTGAATGAGTGCGAGAATGACTGAGGAGGGAGGGATGGCTCTGTTTACCCAATGTGGCCACTGTAGTCAACTGCTGCAGTAAGCGCTGATCTGCACTTTACAGTAGTCAACTGTGATTCATAGACATGCAAATTAGCCAATCGTGAGGTCTTCCTTTATTGCGACCAATGTGTCAATGAATCAAAAATAGGTGCATCATGTAAAAAGGGCCTTTTACAACAGACCAGTTTTATAAAAAATGTAAAACTGTAGGACATTTTGGTTTGACTGACTACAAATTAAAGAATAAGAAGAAAGTGAATTAGGTACTTTTACAAAACACAATGTAGTGGAAACAACTATGACTGATACATGTTTGTAGATAAAGAAGGTATGGGTGCCAGTGAAGATAGGGAAGAAGACTGCATAGTGATTTATGTCCTGTAGATTAGGAAGGTAGTAGAGATATGGGTATAGTGATGGCAAATAGGGGAAAATAAATACAGTAGGAAAGCACAAAAAGAAAGAACGAGACAAGGAGTAAAGAAAACTTTTAAAAAGGGGAAAGGGTAATGTTTCTATTTTTAATCTCATAGATTGATATAGGTTAAGTTGCTATTTTATACTTTTGTATTTAAGCCAAATACTGATATTATTTGTTTGCTGAATATTAGAAAATTGTTTCTATATCAAAAACATCAAGTGGAAGCATTATGGAGTGCACAAATTATCTGGAGTCTAGATAAAGGCTTATGCTCCAGCACAGCAATTTTATTAAGAACTAGAATTAGTATTTTAAAATTCATGGTAGGTTTTCCAAGTATACTTTTTATTTGTGATATATGGAATACAACAGATAGTTATTTATGCTCATACTGCATGAAGGGAGGAAAATGCATTTAGAAACTAAATTGTTGGATATTTAACACCACAAATAACAAAACATTTTCAGAAGATTTATGGAAAAGGGGCATTTATTTGTCTTGTAAGTAACCTGAAAGATGGCACATGTAGGAGTTCAGCACCCCTGTAATGCTGCACTCCAGTGTCAGCAATTTGAAAAATAATTCAGTCACAGAAAGTGGGAAAAGAACACACAACATTCTGACTTTCTGTCACCAAAGACGAGTGCACTACCTGCTGAGCTATTAATACTGACTTCTATATAACTGACATGTCTTATTTGCCTGGTCTTAAGGGTGTAGGTGGATTGCGAACAATAATCATGGTTGTAGTAAAGGGACATTTATTTGTCTTGTGAATAATGTTAGATATTGTATTTAACTGAGTGAAATAAATATACCATTTATTTGTAAACTATGTTTTAAGTACCAGAACTCTTTTTAGTAGGTCTCCACTGAAGACAGGCTATGTCCAGCCAGATTATCCAAACTAGCAAACATATCTGCATAAATCAATCAATCAATCAATCAATCAATCAATCAATCAATCAATCATTCTCCAGGGTCTCCACTGAAATGGGGTTCTGCCCATTTGGGCCATTCTGGTAAACAAACATAAATAAATAAATAATTCCAGTTTCCCACAGAGTGGATAAGATGTCTGGTGTGTTGATTAAGCTGATATCCCTTGTCATTCTTAGTTTTTCCTGTAGTGTGTTTGAGTTGTTTAAGTTTTCACATTATGTGTTTTTGATTGAAAATGCTATTATGTGTGCAGCCCCATCATTTTGCATTATTGACAGAGCAAGACACTTTGGCGTAGCTCCGTTTTTAACTGGTCATGATATAGCCAGTTCTGAAGCCATATTTTGGACCACTCTGTAGGCATTCCAAGGCAGTTCAGTTATTGTGTTGCCTTGTGTATATCCAGTCTACACACTAGCTTCCCTAGATGACCATTAGAAGCTGTCATTTGAACTAGCCCACACATCAGAAGTTCACCAGTAATACCTTCAAGTTCAGAGGTCAGCTGTGCTGACTGACAAGCAGCATGTCTCTTCCTCATCATTCTGCCACTCCTCACTGTCATGGATCAAAATACATGCTGCTCATCTGTTCACTGCCATTTTGTAGTCTCACCCATCTTTTTTCTTTCTTTACATTTTTATTTTGTATTTATACTCAGAAGTGTTTGTTTCTCCAGTGACAGAAGTCCTCTAGTGACACAAATGGGTACCCAAACACGTCATTCCCCAAAATAGTGAATAATATTCCCTTCCTCATAATATAAGAAGTATCCCCCACAAGGCACAATTCAACATTGGACTTAAACACTACCTACAAAACACCTGGTCGTGTCCTTGTCAAGCTCCAACCTGATTCTAGCTACTCTCTTCCTAAATCTACTTTCTTCTCTCGTTATTGTTCTATTTCCTCTATCCTTTCTCCTGTCTATAGCGCCAGTACTACTACATATCTACACCCAGTTCATGTAAATAATTTTTCTGCACCCAGATTATTCTATTGTTCTCTTTCCTCTATCCTTTCTCCTGTCCATAGCGCCAGTACTACTACATATCTACACCCAGTTCATGTAAATAATTTTCCTGCACCCAGATTATTCTATTGTTCTCTTTCCTCTATCCTTTCTCCTGTCCATAGCGCCAGTACTACTACATATCTACACCCAGTTCATGTAAATAATTTTCCTGCACCCAGATTATTCTATTGTTCTCTTTCCTCTATCCTTTCTCCTGTCCATAGCGCCAGTACTGCCACATATCTACACCCAGTTCATGTAAATAATTTTCCTGCACCCAGATTATTCTATTGTTCTCTTTCCTCTATCCTTTCTCCTGTCCATAGCGCCAGTACTACTACATATCTACACCCAGTTCATGTAAATAATTTTCCTGCACCAAGATTATTCTATTGTTCTCTTTCCTCTATCCTTTCTCCTGTCCATAGTGCCAGTACTACTACATATCTACACCCAGTTCATGTAAATAATTTTCCTGCACCCAGATTATTCTATTGTTCTCTTTCCTCAATCCTTTCTCCTGTCCATAGCGCCAGTAGTACTACATATCTACACCCAGTTCATGTAAATAATTTTCCTGCACCCAGATTATTCTATTGTTCTCTTTCCTCTATCCTTTCTCCTGTCCATAGTGCCAGTACTACTACATATCTACACCCAGTTCATGTAAATAATTTTCCTGCACCCAGATTATTCTATTGTTCTCTTTCCTCTATCCTTTCTCCTGTCCATAGCGCCAGTACTACTACATATCTACACTCAGTTCATGTAAATAATTTTCCTGCACCCAGATTATTCTATTGTTCTCTTTCCTCTATCCTTTCTCCTGTCCATAGCGCCAGTACTACTACATATCTACACCCAGTTCATGTAAATAATTTTCCTGCAGCCAGATTATTCTATTGTTTTCTTTCCTCTATCCTTTCTCCTGTCCATAGCGCCAGTACTACTACATATCTACACCCAGTTCATGTAAATAATTTTCCTGCACCCAGATTATTCTATTGTTCTCTTTCCTCCATCCTTTCTCCTGTCCATAGCGCCAGTACTACTACATATCTACACCCAGTTCATGTAAATAATTTTCCTGCACCCAGATTATTCTTGTTATTACTATTTAGACATATTCATAAACCCATACAAAACTGTTCATTTAGTTAATTTCACTTTATTGTATAAATTCTTGTTATATGCCATCTGTGATGTAAATTTCCGTCTTAAATTATTGTAATTGTAACTGGAGCTTTTCTCCTCAGATCTCCACTGAAAATGGGCCTTTGGCTTAGTTGGACCAACCCAGTTAACAAATGACAATCAATCAATCAATAAATAAATAAATAAATAAATAAATAAACATTCTTTGTAAACAAGTACATTAAAATTCTCACAATCTGCTTTTACCAACTTCCTATCCTGATCCACAAACAGAACCCTGTACACTAACATCAGTGCATACCATGCCCAGTGTCCTATAATCAGTGTTCCATCCACTGACACTGATGGATGCTTAGTCAATTAGTGCCAGCCACATAAAAAAAGAATCTATTCCTACTATGTTATTCTTCACATTAGTAAATGCAAAGAATCCATCACATTTCTCTCATCCACTTTCCATACTGGACTCTTTACAGTCCTTGATTTTCATTACAAACCATCTGCAGCTATAATATTGTCTTCTGATCTGGACTAGAAACATAACATCATTGCACCAGACTTCAATCAACTCCCAGATTCCTGCTGAAACTTTGACTACTGTAGTGATTCTGAGACTAGTGAGACTGAATGTGCAAATATAGGAAATGTGTACTACATCTGAGGTTGTGGTACTTTGGAGTATTTCCTCTTGCTCCAAAATAAAGTGGTTTCATAGTTAGTATATAAGTAGCAGGGGGTGGGATCACAGCTCCCCACATTTGGGGTACAAGAATGAAGTCCCCTGTAAAAGTGGATAATCTGTATTAAAGTGAATTTTCATATTTGCTGCATTTCTTTTTCAAAACTATATTTTTCATAGTTGCTGACTGATGGTTACAATTCTAACACTTACAATATGGAGCTGTGTTGTCTGTCTCACACTTATAATATGAACCTGTTGTTATAACGCGTTTATATCCCGTTATTGAAAGATGAAAATAGCGAACGCTATTTCATCGGCCCCAAAACATCTAAACATGAAAATATCGAACATTCAGAACAGCAAATTTTTTCCCGTGGAAAAAAATTTGCTGCTCCGAAACACATACACACAACACAAGCACATCAAACAAACAAACAGCAACCACACACATACACTTAAATTCCTACATCTAGCGCTACACTAAACTAAACATACACTACTATCTACCCACTTACCTTAACCCAAACCCTAACCCTAAGGTCCATCACTATCGCAGACTCACCTAACCCGCGCCCTAACCCTAACTCACTTAAACCGCCCCTAACCCTAAAGTCTGTCACTATTGCACACACGCCTAACCCGCACCCTAACCCTAACCCTAACTCACTTAACCCGCCCCTAACCCTAACGTACAAACAATCGCACGCTTACCTGAACCCAACCCATAACTTTCTACCACAGCGCTATGAATAGCGAAGCCACAGAAACGGCCAACCAAATTCTTTCCCGAGGAAAGAATTCGCTGTTCTGCAGCTTCGCTATTCTTAGCATTCGCTGAATAGTGTTCGATATCAGAACATTTGAAGTTTTAATACTTTGTTGTTCTGATATAGACCCATTATAACAATAACAACAGATGAGTAAGGACAATGCATGTAATAATTCCTAGAGTCTAGAAATTGGAAAGCGGCAACAAATCTCTTAAAAAAAAAAAAAAAAACTTCTGCTACCCAAATGGCTGTAGACATATCTATCCGAAAAAAGACTGTGAGGGCAATGAAGTTCTGAACTTTTTAGAATGTAATCACACTGCTTTCTTAATGCATAAAATCAACATTTTTGTGAAGTCATTGATTTAGTGAAAATGGATTAATGGCTAGCAAATTATCTGACTTGTTAATAATGACTTCAAGAGGAACCAAGAATGGCAGAATAATTTTAAGAAGGTAACATAAAGGAATCTACTCATTTTTGCATTCATTTTCTTACTGTGCAATAATGCCTGCTGCCCCCCAGTAAACATTCATTACCAGCATTATTTTCTTTTCTTCGCCTAAACTTTTTTTCGCTTCACACAAGTTTAGAACTGACACAGTCGTTCAACCAGAAACGTGCGCTTCTGTTACAGGTACAGACTGAATTTCATCAGCGTCTGAAGCACGGCTTAGTTAAAATTTGCTAACAGAACAGAATGTCTATACTCATGACCTAGCTTAAACAGATATTATGAGAGAAGAAAACTTTCTATTCAGGAATGACTGGTCCTGGAGAGAGAGAGAGAGAGAGAGAGAGATAGAGTCCATCACCCATGAAGCTGAATGGTAGCCCCCTCCCTTGCCTAGCTTCCTGTGGTTCCCAAGACCTGACATCGCGCCCATCAGGACCACAAACGAAAACTAAACCTGCAGCCTCAACTCTTCTTAAAACTCAGGGTAAACACAAAGCATTATTACCCTATTCAGAGAGAACTATACTGTCCTTGTTAAGAACCTGACACTCTAACTTGAAGACTTTAATAATACAAAGCCTGGAAAAATTGTATCATTATAAATATCAGCACTAGTAACTCCACTGTGTTGAGTTATACTAGTGGCAATTGTTACCTTTAAGACCCTGCAAAATCTCCTGGCGGTGTAGGCCCCAGTTATAATTTAGTAACTGAATGCTATTTTTATGTATATGAAGGCAACTGAATCTATTTTAAAGTACCTGAATGTGTTTTACTGCTTATGCAAATGCTCGCACATGTTACTGACTTACATTTAGTGTCTTCATATCAAAACTCATAAGCGACCTATTCTGCAGTCATTTAAAGTAACTGAATGCTATTTTATGTATAAGAATGTGTTTTAAAGATTATGCAAAGGCTTGCACATGTTGCTGACTAACTCTAGGCATCTTTTAATCATAACGCATTAGCGACCTAGAGCTGAAGTCATTTAAAGTTAAAATTTAGCAACTGACTGTGTATTTAATCTATATGAAGGTATCAGAACCTATTCCATAGTATTTAAAAGTGTTTTAATGCATTCCTGATGGCTACTTGTTGTTGCAGATGAAGGTATCAGAACCTATTCCATAGTATTTAAAAGTGTTTTAATGCATTCCTGATGGCTACTTGTTGTTGCAGACGCACGCTTAGCGTCTTTCTTATCTAAACACATAGCGACTCAGATCTAATCTCATTTGAAACTATTTACACAGTATCTCCTGTGTATTTAACTAAGCTGAAGTCATTAGATGCCATTTCATAGTATTTGAATGTTTTGTTTAAATGCATACTTTATGGAATATGAAGGCATTTGAGTGTGTTTGTGGCTAAACAGGATAGCTGTCTTAGCCTGCTAGTACTAATTTCAACCTTATTAACTCTAATACTTATATCTCTCTCCCTCACTTGTATCATAGGTAGCCCCTCCCTTGCCTAGCTTCCTGTGGTTCCCAAGACCTGACATCGCGCCCATCAGGACCACAAACGAAAACTAAACCTGCAGCCTCAACTCTTCTTAAAACTCAGGGTAAACACAAAGCATTATTACCCTATTCAGAGAGAACTATACTGTCCTTGTTAAGAACCTGACACTCTAACTTGAAGACTTTAATAATACAAAGCCTGGAAAAATTGTATCATTATAAATATCAGCACTAGTAACTCCACTGTGTTGAGTTATACTAGTGGCAATTGTTACCTTTAAGACCCTGTAAAATCTCCTGGCGGTGTAGGCCCCGCTCCGCTCCCCTCCCCCCTTATCCCACCCACCCCCAGTATCCCTACTTTTATAGCTACAAATAGTCCCTCCCACTTTCCCACTTAACAAATCCAAGGCTCCCTTGTCAAACTCCATAACTCCTCCCACCCCAAGGCCCACACCCTCTAACAAATCCCACACAAAGTCTCTTCCCCCACTCGATACCCTTTTCCCTTCTTCAGTATGGCAAATTTCACTTATACTATTACCCCCATCATAGTTATACTTCTCATCACCACCTATATCCTAACAATATATGAAAACCAAACTCTTATAGGCATTCCTTTCCCTAAGTGCCACACCAACTCCCAATTCAATCTCCATGTCAGTTATATTCCACCCTCAATCTACCAGGACAAAAATGTATCCCCCAAAATAGTCCACCCCACACTTCAACACCCTAAAATTCCACATAACAAAACTAATCTCAAAATCCTATTTAAATTACAAAGATTTTTAGTTTACTTGAAAAATTGTATTAACATCGACGGAGATATTCACCCAAACCCAGGTCCCACCACTATGCCAATTTCTAATCCCCATAATTTAACCCGAAAATCTACTGACTCCCTTCTAATACTACACTTGAACCTAAGAAGCATTAACAACAAAATTCACAACCTTCACGCCATCATAGCTACTCATTCCCCTGACATCATGTGTCTAACCGAAACATGGCTAAAACCCACTACTAAGAATGAAGAGATCCTCCCACCCGGGTACAATATTCTCAGGGCTGATCGTGCAAAGAAAAAAGGTGGAGGAATAGCTATTATGTTTAAAAATAAACTGAACATCCTGAAGAACCAAGTACAACCTCCTAAGATCTCAAACCTAGAAATTATAGCCCTACAGGTCTGCCTAAACACTCAAAAACGCATCAACCTTATTGTAACCTATATCCCACCAGGGAAGAACACAGAAAACCTGGAGCAATCCCTGAGCTGGCTAGCCATCAACTACCCACAAGAAACCATAGTTCTTGGAGACGTCAACATTGACTGGTCTCTCTTTTCTACCCATATAACTCCACAACCTATTAACCTACATGGTTTTTCCCAAAATATCCTATCCCCAACCAGAATAGGCAACTCACTTCAAAAAGAAAGTATTATTGACTGGATCCTTACTAATAGAGACTCTAATAACTACACCACTGGTACCCTTCCCTGTGACCTCAGCGATCACCTAATAACTTATATCATTAAACATAAATGCCCAACTTCTAACACCCCCCTATATAGACTAATCAGAAACAAATAAATTTGTCCCTCAATTATTTCTTGCCGACCTGAAATCCTGCAACTGGACCATATTAAAGACTCTTTCACTAGAAGAGAGTGTGTCCCACTTCAATGACACGTTCCTTAAGATACTTGACTCACATGCTCCACATAGACAAATTAGAACCAAAACTCGCATAGCACCTTGGCTCACTAGTGATACTAAATCCAAAATCAAACTTCGTGACCAAGCCTGGGACAAATGGAGAGCCACAAAACCCCCAAGACCGTTATAAATTTCAACAACTAAGAAACGCCACTAAAACTGCCATTACCCAAGACAAAAAACAATATTTCTGCAGCCTCCAGCAAAAACACCAGAACAACCCAAAGAAATTCTGGGCAGGTTTTAACAACCTTCTGCACCCAGGCAAAACTTCCACCCCAACCCCTGAGAAACTGTTAGAGAAAGGCCAAGAAGAAGTAGCCAACACCTTTAACTCCTTCTTCACTGAGACTATCCAAACCCTAGCCAGTCACCTTACCTCCACTTCCCCACCTGCTGCTAAACTGCATCTTGACACCCCTACCCCCTTCAATTTAAAGCCAGTCTCTTCCTCCTATGTACGCTCCCTCCTAAAAAAACTCAAACCAACCATCCTAGCGGCTGACCACCTTCCTGCGGAATTCTTACAAATTGCGTCTGATGAAATAGCCTACCCCATATCAATCCTAATAAATAGAACTATAACTGAGATGAACATTCCCTCCATTTGGAAGACTTCCTATATCATTCCACTTCACAAAGGAGGTACCTCCCTGGAAACGTCAAATTATAGACCAATAGCCATTCTGTCCCCGATAGCGAAAATCATGGAAAGATGCATCCACAAACAACTTCTTCACTATCTGACCTCTAATAATCTCTTGTCCAATGCCCAGCATGGTTTTCGCCCACAGCATAGTACAACTACTGCCCTCCTTTCCTTTGTTGACTCAATCAACAACAATCGTAATAACAAACTCATATCCTCTGCCCTCTTTCTGGACCTATCAAAAGCATTCGATATGGTCAATCATCAATTCCTTCTCAACATCCTTGAAACCCTACGTCTGGACACTCCAGCACTAAACTGGTTCAATGCCTACCTCACTGGTAGGCAACAAGCTGTCCTGTGGCAAAACAGAATATCAGGACTGCTCCCTAATACCATAGGTGTTCCTCAGGGCTCGATACTGGGCCCACTTCTGTTTTCCATCTTCATAAATGACCTTCAATCAGTCATCCCTAAATCCACCTGCATACAATATGCCGACGACTCCACCTTAATCTGCTCCGACGTCTCCCTCTCGAATCTCCAAATGACCACACAACATTGTTTTTCACTAGTTGAAAAATGGTCCACTGACTTAAAACTCCTACTTAACCCAGCTAAAACCAAACTATTACTTTTCTTCCCCAACGTCTTCTCACCTCTAGGCAAAGAACTCCCACACACTAACAACATAACCTTTCATATTAAATCCAATAATGGGACCCTCATAACCCCTGTCACCAGTACCAAACTGCTAGGTGTCACTATTGATCATAAGCTCAAATTTGACATACACATTACCCAAACAGTAAAGTCTGTTAACAAAAAACTAGGATCTATGTACAGAATTAAAACTTCCTAACTCTCACTACCAAATTAACTATTGCCCGCACCCATCTCCTCTCTTCCCTCCTCTATGCTTCCCGATCCTCTCTTTTCTCAATAAACGTGAACTTAACATGCTCTCTCTTGCCTACAACCACACTGCCAGATTTATTACAGGTTCCCCTTATCGAACCCATCATTGCCTTAATCTGCGAAAACTTGGCTGGTTGGAACTGCCAAATCTCCTCAAACTTAGCCAACTCGCCGAAGCTTATAAAATAATCAACCATCCTGATAGAACTCCCTCACTGTGCAAAATTCTGACTCCATATACTAACCTCAACAGTCTCCGATCATCAAACAGCATCCAGATCCTAACCATTAAAGCAAAAAACTCAGGTGGGGATGCCCTTTACGCCAATTCCATTGGCAAGCAGTGGAACTCCCTGCCAAACAACCTTAGACTTACTACTTCACTCAATCAGTTCAAATCTAACCTTAAAGAATATCTCTCCACACAATGGACATGCCCATGTCGAGAACCTGACTAACTACATATCTCATAACTTCTAGTCCCATATCCCTAGCCCATTTCCCTAATTGCAGATCTCTAAAATCCCTCTTTCTTTTTAGTAATAAGGAAAATCTCTGATTTCAGTCTATTTTCCAGTATCATTAACGAAATCAATGTTTTGTGTATAACTTCCTGTCTGTCCTTTTGTCTTATATAACATCTATGTAAATTTTCATTCCTGCATATGTAAGCTATATTCTCTTTTTTGTAACAATACTTTGAATCTTGTAATTTAAATATGTACTTCCATTGTGTATTGGAGCTTTTCTCCTCGGGCCTCTACTGAAAACGGATATGTATCCAGCTAGACCAGCCCGGTTAACAAATGTAAAATAAAATAAAATAAATAAATAAATAAAATAAATGTTGTTCACCATCACCATCGGTTATCATGAGCCGATATGAACATGACTCAGCAGCATACTTGTCTCACTACAGAAATCATCCACTTCATATAAGTTGCTGGTGCTACAAGCAGTGATTATCTGATGATAACCACAGGGACTATTGCAAATAAAATATCAGTCTGTGTGTCTGTCTGAAACAAACAAACAATTATCTCTTGAAGTTTGTATTAGATCAAAGGAGACATAGATGTACATGTGCATGTGTGTTAAAAAGAAATGAATTCTTTTTCACATTGGCTTAGTTCAAGGCTATAACAAGGGCATTTGTTGCCCTAGGTAACACACCCATTTTTTGCTACTCTGCTGTCTATAAGTGTCATCAATTAATAATAGTATATGCTAATGAAATATGTGTTTTTAATGCAGAGCAAATAATTTATGCTTCCTTTGAAAAAAGAACAGTTTGACAGTCTATAAGCTGTCAATACATAACCATGACAGCTTACTGACAGCTTGTAAATTGTCAAACTGCGTTTTTAAAGGGTTGCACACCCAGATCAATGCTTCTTACAAGTTAATCCCCAAAGCAGGTGCCCTGTCCACCCTACTCTTCCTACAGCTGTAATTTAGCTTATGTAATTAAACAAGCATTACTTGGGTAACCTGCTGCTAACCAGGAGATAACACTTAGATACAAGTATGGGTCCAGTTTAAATATGGTACTGCATACCACAACACCTTGTTTATGGAGCTCTTTTCAGTTCTTTTGCAAGTCTAACATAGGTACAAAGTATATTGGCTTATTATTTTGCAAGTAAGAGATGTGGAAAAGCTTCAAATAAATGCAAGAATCTCTACAGAATTCTTCATCAAAATGACATCAAATTGAGACATGGAATGGGCAGTATTCTAAGAAAAATGCACCTGATTCAAAAACTGGAACTAGATAGTGCAAAGTGAAATATATTTAATTTTATTTCCTTTTTTTTTTTTTTTTTTTTTTTTTTTTTTTTTTTTTTTTTTTTTTAAATTCTTTTTATTGATTTTTAGTCATAACATAACAAATCATACTCTACAACATGACTAAATGATAAGTACAGACAAAAAATTCTCTATATACAATAACTATATACAAAGCCCAACTATGTAGAACCTCCAGTCCGGAGATTCGAAAGCAGAGTGATTATGTTAAAATACCTTCATAAACCAGTTTCCAAGCTTCCCTCTGTGAAGGATTTGGTTTGGAGCAATATGCAACATAAAAGGTGTGATTTAGAAAAGATTGCATAAAAAGTTAATTGATGACTGCAAAACTAGCTGCTGTACTTTCCTTTGCATTGTAATGAAGGATACGATCAAAATCCTTTAGGGTTTAACAGTATGAAGCAGGATAATTAATGCCACATCTGCAGCCCATAAAGGTTTTATCTGGATTTGTTATAGTACCTAAATGCCTATCAGTGGTGCATTATTAAAAAAAAACTACATACCACATTAGTGTTACTACACAAAAGAACAGATCTGATTATCTATACTGTATTGTATAGTTTCGTTGTGCCAACACTGTCTAAAAGCCTTATGTAGTGTGGATTAACACTGGAAAGGATGGTTGCTTCTCTTAATAAAGCAAAAAATGATCAACAGTTTTGCAGATGAAATCCCGTTTGGTAATTTGCTTGTAGCATTATCAATCTTGCCTCCAAGTAAGTTCAAGATGCATAATTGCAAACTTTATTTGATGAAAATAAATTTAAAAGAAGCTCTACTAAACAAGCATACCTCTCAATTGTCTATGAATTTCAGGGATTGGTAATTCTTTGCAAAAAATTGGTAGATTGTAGTCAACAAAAGTTAGAGACATTACTTTTATAAGTCACTGGATAATTGCTTGCTTTGTTATTAAGAATAACATTGTTTTGATCTTTGCCTTTGCCCTAGTTTGAAATGTCAATGCAGATAATTAAACAGTGATTACTTTATCAGGCTGAGGGAATGAGTCATGAATTTGGCCTGCAGATACAGAAACTGCAGATCAACAGTAGTGATCAGAAGACAGAGTGCTATCTGATGGTCAGCTGACATGCTCATATCAGGAAAAAACAATAAGATCAGGAAGTAATGAATTTTGCTGCCCCAGCTTTTTAGTCAGATTGAAACGGCTATACCTATCCACAAAGGAGATAACCCTTCAGAACTAGCTAACTACAGGTCCATAACAATATTGTCCCCCTCTCCAAAATACTTGACAAATGTGTACACAAGCAACGCATCGACTACTTGTACTACTACTACTACAAGAAAACCTACTCACTACCACTCAACATGGCTTCCATCCTAATCATAGCACTACTACTGCCCTCATCTCTTTTACTTACTCAATTTGTCTAGCTTGAGACAACAACAAACTCATCTCCTGTCTCTTTTTATACCTCCCCATAGCATCCAACACTGTCTTAAACCCCCTGCTCCTTTCCAAACTCTCCGACTTTAATCGTTCCAGCACTTCCATTTCCTGGTTTTCTAGCTATCTCTCCAACAGACAGCAGTTAAATGGCTCTCCTCAGCATCTCCCTTTCTCCCTATCAAGATGGGAGTTCCTCAAGGGTCTATTCTCGGTCCCTTACTGTTTAACATCTTCACCAATAATCTCCACATGTCCTGTCCTCATAGGTGCCGGAAGCTGTTGAAAACTGGGAAGGCAGAGGGTGAGAGGGGCATTTAGTGATATAAAAAGGGCAATTTTTTTAAAACTATTTACTACCACAGCATAGGTTCACTTGGAGGACATTTTAAGCATAACCAGTTTCCCTTTTGGTGCTTGAATTAAAATTTCCTGATTGCTCTTACCTATCTCATGGCTGATAATTGTATATTAGCCCAAGTGTGTATAACTGTGATCATAACATAGATAATTTGAGGGGACCCATGTAAGGGATGAAGCATTTAGGAACTGCCTCTATCCATTAGTAGCATGAGGGGCAATCCTGGAGTACATTTTCTATTACCCATCCTTAGATCCAAGTAGCGTTTGAATATGGACAGGGATGTGCTTTGTTTTACTTCAATGGTACTCTGTTCTGGAACAGTGGTAGCCTCTGTGATATATATATATCCATCTCTTCATAACACTCAGTTTAGATACCTGGACTGAGTATTTCTGATGTCATTTGACTTGCTGATGTTCAGTAGGTCCATCTGTATTAGGTCGGAGATGCCTTGCATGCCAAACACATCATCTCTAAGCACTCGGTAGAATACTGAGTATAGTGATAAATCTTTGAGGTGGCCCATGCAAGACCTACTGTTTAGGACTTGTATCCTTTTAGTAAGGTATCTCTGTGGGTATTCCAATTGTTGCATGGATCTGGACAGATACAAGCCAAAGTGAGCATTATATAACATGACTGACCACAAAAACAGCTTAGGTATGATTAATTAGTGAGCTTGTTGGATGTGCATTAATACAGCTCTCAAATGAACTGAGAACAGTATACTGTCAAGTGCTGTTTTTCAAAAGACAAAATATACAGCTTTTCTCTTGTACACCGATATACAATTTCCATAGTACTCTCTGTACTTGTGAGCCCAAATATTTGACAATTAGTGCAGTTAGTGCAGAGGACTACAGCTCTGAGGTGTTAATAAACTGCTTCCTTCCACCTCCATTTGCATTCTGTATGATTCTGAACAAGTCACTTAGACAGTGCTACCAATTCACTCCTGAAAAGGGACAATTGTGTCCAATGAGCGAACCTGGTTAACAAATGTAAAAAAAAATGAAACTGTTTATTACAATCAGTTTATGACTCTTAAGCACATGCTGGAAAGTAAATCATCATAACAAGCCTACAATCTTATTAATTTTCACACAAAACAAACCCATGTCGTGCACTCTATTCATATAACAAATCTATAAATGCATATGTGGAGTGTGTTTTATTTAAAACATTAATTTGCAGCTTAATTTTTACATCTACATCCCACTCTGAAAAGGTATCTTATTTTTGGTTATGTAACCAACCTACTTCTAGTATAAGTATGAACAGTTATTACTCTTTCAATAATTTTGGTATCATCTGAGAAACTAACATGATCATTACATTATTCAACTATTATATGTTTTGCTTGCTAACACAGAATCAGAAAAAAAAAAAAGAAGAAAACTACTTGTCCGGATGTTAGAAAGTCTTTTTCAGGTGTCTGGTAAAAGTGGTGGTGGGGGGGGGGTCACCCTCCTCCTCGCTCTGTTGTACTGGCGCCTATGCCTGTCCTTCGTCTTCTCTCATACAATATGTGGATGACTCTACAATCATCTCCGCCTCTGACTCCCTCACTGATCTACATAGCCTTACCCAAAATTCCTTCAAATCTATCGAAAACTGGCTCACAAATAATAATCTCTTCCTAAATTCCCAAAAACAAGCTTCTTTTATTCCTCCCTAAATCTGTCAGACATTTTAAACCTGCCTTCTATATTACCTCACTAAAAATACTGTCATAAATGTGGACACTCATACTAAACTTCTTGGAGTCACCACTGACGACCAACTCATATTTGACCTACATGTCCGCCACTGCATAAAGAAAACACTCCCAAAACTTGGCCTACTTTACAGAAATAAATATTTTCTCTCAAAAGACTCCAGACTCTCTCTGGCCTATGCCTATCTTCTCCCTAGCCTTCTCTACAGCTCACACAGATTAACTAACCTACTATCCTCCCTACTAACTAAACTTAAATCCACCTACAACAAAGTAGCTAGGTTTGCAGCAAACTTGACCTCAAACTCGCATCACTGTCACTCACTCACTCAATCTGCTAAACTAGCTTGAGAAGCCTCCACCAACTACTCCACTTTCAACTTCTTACCGTTCACTCTATCCTCAACAAACCATCCGCCTGTCCAGCCATCTCCTCACTCATCTCTCTTTATACACCATCTAGAGCTCTTAGGAGCTCTGACCAACAACTCTTGGAAATTTATAATCCCAAAAGATGAGTAGGCCAAAATCTATATAGTTACACTCCTGCCCTAGCATGGAACAAAGTACCCATGTCCATTAGATATATACCTCATGCATGAATTCAAAAAAGAACTTAAAAACTACCTGCTAAATGCCTGGACATGTCACTGTCATAATTTTCTTTTGGCTGTTCCCGTTAGGGGTCGCCACAGCAGACCACCTGTTTCCATTTCTTCCTGTCCTCTGCATCTTGCTCTGTCACACCAACCACCTGCATGTCCTCTCATGTAATGAACAGTTACCAACAACCCTCAATGCACTGTAGACTGTTAGTTCATCTCTGAAGTAAATAAGAATGTAGACTCCAGGTATGACATAAAAATTGAGACTATAAATTCCAAACAAAAAAAAAGAATGGCAATTACATAAAAATGGTCAAGCTCTTTTGCCCATTCAACCTTGGACTTCTTCAGTATTGTTTGACTTACATATAAAACCTCTTTTTATTTGAAAAATTATGCAGTTCTATGATGATTGTGTTTTTGTAGACTTAGAGGAAGCATATGACAGGGTGCCTAGAGAGGAGTTGTGGTATTGTATTTGGAAGTCAGGAGTGTCAGAGAAGTATGTAAGAGTGGTACAGGATATGTACGAGGGTAGTGTGACAGCGGTGAGGTCTCCGGTGGGAGTGACGGATGCGTTTAAGGTGGAGGTGGGGTTACATCAAGGATCAGCTCTAAGCCCTTTCTTATTTGCATTGGTGATGGACAGGTTGACAGACATGATCATACAGGAGTCCCCATGGACTATGATGTTTGCAGATGACATTGTGATCTGTAGTGAGAGTAGGGAACAGGTGGTGGAGACCCTGGAGATATGGAGATATGCTCTAGAGAGAAGAGGAATGAAGGTCAGCAGGACTAAGACAGAATATATGTGTGTGAATGAGAGGGAGGTTAGAGGAATGGTGAGGATGCAAGGAGTAGAGGTGGCGAAGGTGGATGAGTTTAAATACTTGGGATCAATAGTTCAGAGTAACGGTGAGTGTGGAATAGAGGTGAAGAAGAGAGTACAGGCAGGATGGAGTGGGTGGAGAAGAGTGTCAGGAGTGATTTGTGACAGATGAGTAACTGCAAGAGTGAAAGGGAAGGTCTACAAGAGGGTAGTGAGACCAGCTATGTTATATGGGTTGGAGACAGTGGCATTGACAAAAAGGCAGGAGCTTGAGCTGGATGTGGCAGAGTTAAAGATGTTAAGATTTGCACTGGGTGTGACGAGGTTGGACAGGATTAGGAATAAGTATATTAGTGGATCAGCCCAGCTTGGAAGGTTTGGAGACAAAGCCAGAGAGACAAGATTACGTTGGTTTGGACATGTGCTGAGGAGGGATGCTGAGTATATTGGGAAAAAGATGCTAAGGATGAAGCTACCAGGTAACAGGAAAAGAGGAAGGCCTAAGATAAGGTTTATGGATGTGGTAAGAGAGGACATGCAGGTGGTTGGTGTGACAGAGCAAGATGCAGAGGACAGGAAGAAATGGAAACAGGTGATCCGCTGTGGCGACCCCTAACGGGAACAGTCAAAAGAAGATGATGATGATGATGGTTCAATTAGTATAACATTTAAAAATTTTAAAGAGACAGTGTTATATTTAAGCATGTAAAATGTGATTTACCACAAGATACAATACAAAAAACATCGACCGACCTAAGAATTCTGTGAAACAGTATGTGGCATAAATGAATAAAAACAATAATGTAGTGAACTAAGCATTGTTCACCAATGCTTATATGTCTGTGAATTACTCAAATTTGAAAACAAATAGCAAAAATACATACAAGGTATGTATAAGTTTTGAATCATTCTGTAAGATCCCTTCTCAAACTCTTTTAAAACTAGGGATCCAAATAAAACTTAATATGTGTTGTTTGGGTGTTTCTCTTTATTTATAGTTCAGCTGATAAAGTATTGGTGCCAATGAGGTGTGGTCATTTAAACCAGGAATTGCCGTGACAATCATCCTGAATTGCCAAATGAGCTCCTTTTTCTGTGTTTACCAACTGCCCCCTCTGAGTCTCTTAGGTATAGTTTCTAAAATACCAAACTTAAACTTTGTAAATGTGGGACAGATCTCACCGTATCTATAAAGAGCATCATTCCTGCTGCTTTTGGCAATTGAATGTAAATGCTCATAAATACATTTACAGAAAAGCCTTTCTGTATTTCCAATGTAGAAATATTTACAGCGTGAGCAAACTGCTATATACACTATTCCTCAAGTGTTACAATTCCCATCTCACAAATGTATTAGTGTGTGTGGGGGGCTTCCTATAGTTATTTTCTGTTCTTCTAAAATATATCTACATTAGCTGCATGCACCACAATGTTTAATGCCTTTATTACTATATATTGATTTTATTCTGGGGTGTTCAAATACATTTTTTTAAGTTCTTCCCAGCCTTTTAGACAAATCTTGGAGTTTCACCAATGGTTGTAAAAATGTCAGCATTACCCCTGAATATGTTCTAGTTTCTAATAAATATGTCCTTTATTTCCTTGGTGTAGCTATCAAGTGGTAACACCATAGAGTTGGTGTAAATCTTCTCCTGATCGTGTTTCATCCTGGTATCATGGAACACTATCCCTGTGTCATTACATAGTAGTGAATTGTATTTAGTGCCCCATCTATTTAGTACTTCCTCACTAATTTTAAATAATAGATCTCATGGATATCTTCTTTCTTGGAACATAAAAACGAAATTACTTAGTTCCATCTGGATGTTGACCTTGTTGGAACTCATTCTGGCTGCTCTCACTAACTGACCTTTAAAACTGTTCTTTTTGTATATCTAGGGTGACAACTGTTGAAATACAAATAATTATTAATAACACTGTTGGTCCAGATTTCTGTCTGAACTTTGCACCTAGTCATATTAAGCTGTCTCTTCCTCTCCTCACCTTTTTTTACCTACCTCAGACACCGTATAGCCTTCTGTGCATTTACTCTTCAGTACTCTTCTACCTGACAGTGCATTCCACGATCCCACAATCCTCTCTGTTAAGTATTATTTCCTAATGCTGGTTTTTTAAATTTCACCCCTTTCCCACTGCTGTTCATGCCCTTGCTTTCTCTTTGTGCTTTTTCTTCAGAGTTCGGCCCTTAATATGGACTTGACTATGTAGAACAACCATATCAGTATATCCCTTTCCTTCTGTTCTCCACCATGTACATTTCTAGTGCTCTGAAGATGTTTTTAAAGTTTGTTCACCATAAAATCTTGACAACCATTTGTTGCATGTTCTCAGCTGGTTTTATGGCCATCTTCTGGCACAGCCTTCAGAACAAACACATTTTTCATGATGAGGCTTCACCAGCCTCCAGTATACCAGGACAAAATGTGTATCTTTAGAGTCTGCACCCTCATAGGGTATATTAAGATTGTGTTGGCTTTTGCCACTGCCGTCTGACACAGCACACTCCTCTGTCACTCTATAACAATACCTTTAAGCTTACAAGTCCAGCTTTGATCCCCCACTAAAGTACAACAGCTTGCACTTGTTTCATTGAACCAGACCTGCCACTCATATGCTCACAATGTCACACTACAATCTGCCAGTTCTCGAGTCTTTGTGGGATGAATACACTGACTGGCATGTTCTCCAGTCCCATTATGATGGTTAACAGGAATGTACTGAATTAAACTCATTCTGGCACTGAACCTCTGTCTTCTGCCTGCAGTCAGCAAATCAATGTCCTATCCAGTATACCTGTTTGAATTCCACCCCCTTTAGTTTTCCCCTCAGCTTCATATGTAAAAATCATAAACAAGTCCTTAGGTTACCCAGTGTCACTCTTGTTGGTGGCACACTTTATGAATGAGATCAAGTTAGACTGGCAAGACCCCTGTAGCATGAATCCTCACTGAAATCCTTGACAATATTTGACTGGCAATACATTTGGCACCATAAATATAATAATGTATAATGAAAGAGTAATGTGGGAGACTTCATTTCCCTTACCTAATTTATAATAGATTATTAATTCCATATCCGTTTGAAGAATGTGCTAACTGGAACATTGGTAAATTTGGTGTTTGGGGAATTTCTTTCAAAGATTAATGTTTTATTACATAAAAATGACCAGCTTGCAGTATACAGAGATATCCTCCCCAACAGTTAAAATCACACATTTACAAATTCTGCTATAAACTCAAAGACTTCAACCCCTCCACTCTCAATAACAATCTTTCTGCCATTAACTGGCCTGTCTTGCACTCTCTTCCTCTTGAAGATGCTGTACTTGCATTTAACTACATCTTCTTAAACACCCTAGACTCAATTGCCCCCCCCCCCCCAGGCACACTAAAGGCACCGGTCAACTAATGCATAAAAGAGACAATGCCTGGAAAACTTGGCTTAAAAGCAAATCTCCCTACCACCTTCAACTATTTAAAGAACTCAAGAACCATACCAAAAAAACAAGTATGCAATGATAAAAAGAACTACTACACTAACACACAGACCCAATCAAACCCCCCAAATTTCTGGAGAATTATTACCTCTATCCTCCACCCTGGTAAACCTCAAACTCCCAATCCCTACCCTAACCTCCCCGACCAAGAGACAGCCTCTCTCCTCAACCAATTCTTCATTGACTTCATAAGCAAATTAACTAATACAAACCTAAATTCCAACCAAGATACAACTTCCATTCTTACAAACAATAACACGTTTCTCTCTCAACCCTGTATCTACTTCCTACATAAAATCTCTGCTTCTGAAACTAAAACCCTGTTCTCCCTCTGCTGACATGCTTCCTTCTCAGTTTCTCAAACTTGCAGCAAACTCCATCTCCTATCCTGTCTCAATTCTCATTAATCAATCTATTAAAGAAGCTGATGTATCCAAAATCTGGAAATCCTGCTACATTATCCCCTTTCACAAAGGTGGAAACTCCAATGATCCCTCTAACTACAGACCTATAGCTATACTTTTCCCACGATCCAAGATTCTAGAAAAATGCTTTCACATCCAAATACTAAACTTCCTCCTCCAAAACAACCTCCTCACCTCCAGCCAACATGGTTTCTGGCCTTACCACAGCACCTCTACAGCCCTTCTTTCCTTCATCCACACCATCGCTGAAGCTAGGAACAACAATAATCTAGTCTCATGTCTGTTCCTAGACTTATCTAAGGCATTTGACACAGTATCACACCCCAAACTACTGACTAAATGAACTAACCTTAATCTATCCAGCTCAACTCTCGTATGGTTTTCCAGTTATCTGACTGACAAGCTTCACTCTGTCAGATGGCAATCATCCTGCTCTTCTTTCCTACCCATTTACACAGGCATACCACAAGGCTCTTTTCTTGGACCTCTTCTCTTCAACATCTTTATTAATGACCTCCACTCTTCCACTCCCCTCTCTACCCTCATACAGTATGCTGACGACTCCACCCTGATTACTTCCTCCAACTCAATCTCACAACATCAGACACACACACAACAATCTTTCCTTCTTGTTGAAAAATGGCTAAGTGATAACCAGCTTATCCTAAACCCCCCAAAACTAAGCTACTCCTCTTTCTCCCTCAAAATAATGACCACCTTAAGACTACCTTCTCTATCTCCTCACTGAAAACAATATCATCATAAATGTAGACAGAAACACAAAACTGTCGGAATGACTATTGATGACCAGCTAAAATGTGATCTTCACATGCACCATACAATAAAAAATGCTAAACAAAAACTTGGCTTGCTTTACCGTAACTCAAAATTCCTCTCTCCTGAATCCAGACACACCCTAGCTCAAGCCTATCTCCTTCCCAGCCTCCTCTATGGATCACCAGTCCTTACCAACCTCAAATCCTGCCTACTCTCCAAGCTAGAACAAACCTATAATAAAAATGCCAAATTTGCAGCCAACTTACCAAATCCTACCCACCATTTCACAGCTCTCCACAGACTAAAATGGTTTGGATTCTCCCACCATCTAAAACTATCCCAACTACACTTAACCCACCTCATACTTAATAAACTCACTGCTTGTCCCTCTCTCACCAATCTAATTTTGTACTATTCCCCCCTCGTCCTCTCCACAGTTCAGAGAAACTATTTCTTGAAACATGTACACTAAAAATGAACATAGGTAATCTCCTTTATAAATCACCCATAACAAAAATTGGGAAAAACCTCCCCTTAAACTTATGAAACATCACACAAACAAACAGCTTCAAAATAGAACTAAACTTTTCCTCCAGAAAAATTGGATCTGCACCTGCCAGGATCCTTCCTACCTGACCGCTCCCAAACTGCACAGAACATACTTAATCACAATTCCTGACTGCAAATTGCATACTCCTTCTTGTCACCCTTCTGGTCACCCACCCCTACTGCTCCTAAGCTTATACATCCTCACCACACCCTCTTCCTCTCCAATCCAATCACAATAGTCATCTTGTTAACATCCTACATACACCTCTCTCTAATCACCCCTAGTATAACTCCTCCCCTTTAAAGAACACCAGTAAGCTTATTAGTCAATATGCAAACACGACCTTTCCAAATCCAACTAAGGCTCCTAATCATTGTCTTTCTCCTACTTTCTCTAACAGCAACCTACCTGCTAACCTCATATAAACAGTCAAAATATTTACAGCTGAACTTCCCTAATGCACAAACAAGTGCTGTACCTCTAATTAACTCGCCAGAACACATAAATATAACATCTTTATCTAGCTATTTACCTGCTAAATATCACAGACTGACCCATATCAAATACAACTATCTAAAACCTAAAAAACCTCTTCACCATTATTTTAACCTCCACAATCCCGTAAACAAACTATTACACCTCTCCTTACTAGATGGGGACATTCATCCTAATCCAGGACCAGGGCATAAAACTAGCACAGAACCACAAATTCATGTTCCCTCTACCCCAAATATCCCATCTAAATCTCCCAACTCACTCTATATAGCTCACCTCAATATTCGCAGCATAAATAATAAAATTGCCCACCTCCATGCTCTCCTGGATGTTCATTCCTTTGATATACTTTGTTTAACAGAAACATGCCTAAAACCCACTACACAAGATGTTAAAATTATTCCTTCTGGGTACAACATCTTTAGACAAGACCGCAAAGTAAAAAAAAGAGGGGGTGTTGCTATCCTCTATAAAGAAGGGCTACAAATATCTATACTAGATCTTGGTTCTTCTTCTGAAAACAATGCAGAAATCATTAGCACCAAACTTCAACTTAATCCCAGCAAATCCCTAAATATAATATGTATCTACTTGCCCCCTGGTAACAACATCACCACTCTGGAAGAAATCCTTGCTGAACTCTCCTCAAAAATTCCCCAAGAGACAATAATTCTTGGAGACTTTAATAAAGACTAGAAGGACTGCTCTACTGAATCACCAACCTCCCATATTAACCTTAATGGCTTCTCACAAACAATTAACTCCCCAGCCAGAAACAATAAACCCAATAACAAAGAATCCATCCTAGACTGGATTCTAATAAATAATCACCAACAACTCTATAATGTAGGGACCCTCCCTGACGATGTAAGTGACCATTCTCTCACTTACATAATCAGGCAAAGGTTGAGCTCACACAACCCAACCATATATAAAACAATAAGAAGCAACAGAAACTTTAACCCCAATAACTTCCAAGCTGAACTAAAAGAATGTGATTGGTCACCTATAAAATACCTCCCACTTGACGAAGCAACAAACTACTTTAACTCAAAATTCTTAACAATCCTTAACCACCATGCACCAAAGTGTTCCATCAAAATTAAATCTAAACCTGCCCCATGGCTTACAAAGAAAATCAGGCAGAAAATTCAACAGAGAAATAAAGTTTGGGTACTACGGAGAACAACTAAAAACTCCATAGACCAACAACAATTCAGGCAAAAAATAAATGAGACTAAGAAAGCTATACTCGAAGATAAAAAAAAAAATTTACTTCCACCTCCAACAGACCAACCAAAATAATCCACAAAAGTTCTGGGCTAGCATAAACAGACTACTTCTACCAGGCCAATCCGCAACACCAACCCCTATAGGATCAAATTCCGACAATCCAAAGCAAACTGCTAATGCTTTTAATACCTTCTTCACTGAGACCATCCAAACACTTGCTAATCAACTAACAGCCAATAGCTATGCCCTTCCAACCAATACTACTAACTCTCTCCCAACTCTAAACCTGCAACCTGTCCCAACTTCCCTCATCTGCAACCTCTTAAGTAAACTAAAACCTACTACCCCCTCAGCTGACCAGCTACCTGCTGAATACCTGCAAAAGGCAGCCAAAGTCATAGCTTATCCTGTATCATTGCTGATAAATAGAACCATACAAGAAAGCACTATTCCCACCATATGGAAAATCTCCTACATTATCCCCCTACACAAGGAAGGAAACTCCAGAGAATATTCTAACTATCGTCCCATAGCTCTACTTTCCCCATTAGCTAAAATAATAGAAAAGTGCATCCACAGACAGTTACTAGACCACCTACTCCAGAACAATTTACTGGCCAAATCTCAACAAGGCTTCAGGCCTTTCCACAGTGCAACAATTGCACTCCTATCCTTCACTGACAGCATCAATAAAAACCGTAATAACAATCTTCTCTCTTCAGCACTTTTCATCCACCTTTCAAAAGCATTCAACATGGTCAACCACCACTTACTTCTCAGTATTCTAAAATCCTTCTCTCTGGACGCAAAGACTATAAAATGGTTTCAGTCCTACCTTGATAATAGACAGCAGGCAGCGCTATGGGACAACAATCTCTTATCCCATCTCCCAGTTACCCTAGGTGTTCCTCAGGGCTCTATATTGGGCCCCCTCCTTTTCTCAATATTCATCAATTACCTCAACCTAGCTATTCCTTTAACTAACAGTGTACAATACGCAGATGATTCGACAATAATCTGCTCAGCTAAATCTCAATCCTAACTACAGACTCTAACTCAGACAATGTTCAATAAAACAGAAAATTGGTTTCTACAACGCTGCCTCCTCTTGAACCCCACAAAAAACAAACTCCTCCTCTTCACTCCTACCCGTAAATCACTCCCAATGAATGTTTCAGTCTTATCCAATAATGGTACACTCATATCTCCCAATCCAACAACTAAACTTCTAGGGGTAACCATTGATAACAACCTGAACTTTGAAACCCATATCAACAATACCATAAGAACTGTCAACAGGAAACTAGGCTCCCTCTGTAGGATAAAACCCTTTCTCCCCCCACTAGCCAGAACCACTGTTGCCTATTCCCACCTTATCTCCACACTTCTTTATGCTTCTTCCATATATACTAACTTTTCAAAAAATAACCTTAACAAGCTAGCCAACGCTTACAATAGTATTGCCAGATTTGCCACTGCTTCCTCCTTTAGGACCCATCACTGCCTTAATCTGAAAGAATTAGGCTGGTTCGAGCTTCTGAATCAGATTCACTTTGAACAACTCACCATTGCGCACAATACCCTTTTCCAACCTGCCAATACCACAATACTTGCTAGTCTCATTACCCAATATAAGAACCTTTCAACTTTACGCTCATCTAATAAACTACTTGTATCAACATGTAAATCTAATAACATGGCAGGAGATACTCTGTTCTCAAATGCAGTTGGAAATTACTGGAACCAACTCCCCCATGAACTTACATCACTGTCTTCATTTACACTTTTTAAACACAATCTGAAACTCTATCTTAAAACCCATTGGTTATGTCTCTGTACAAATCCAGACTAATCTCATACTATATCCCAAATACCCTCTCTTAAGACCTAATTCCTGCTCTGTGTCTTTTTAGATCAAGGCCTATCCTTGGCAAAAACATATCTTATCCTAATAGGTATTTTAAATTATCTCTAGTTAAATTTTTCTGCTTATAATTCTAAAGCATCCTACCTAAGGCAGGAAACAAGTATTGTTTAAACTGTGAGCATTGCTGAACTATTGAAACTTGAAGTATGCATTTTTTTAACAATTACTTTCTAGTTATTAATGAAGTCTTGTACATAAAGTCTAAAATATCTTATCTAATGCTTGTAACATGTTTTTCGTATAAACTGTGAAGATTCCTGAACTGTATAAAATTTGTAGTATTTAACTGTATAACAACTAGTACCTGTATGTTAACAGTCTAGAAATCTCTTGGAGCTTATCTCCCCGGGACTCTACTGAAAATGGACATAAATCCAGTTAGACTATCCCGGTCAACAAATGTAAAATAAAATAAAAATAAAAATAAATAAAAATAATTATTTTTTTCTCGCATTATATGTAACTCTACTTATATGATGTCTCTGTTATTTGTTTGCAACTATTTTGAATTTTTCTTTTGAATATACTTTGTTATCTAAATAATACTATAATATGTGCATTTGTGTAAAGTATCACTGTTGGAGCTTTTCTCCTCGGGTTTCCAAGTTGGACCAACCTGGTTAAAAATGTGAAATAAATAAAATAGTTTTCCTGGTAATCAGAGAAAGGCTAGTCAGTCTGTAGTTATTCTACTCCTTCCAGAATATTCTTTATATAAAGGAATGACAAGTGCCACACTGTACCTCACTCTGGCTCCACTTCAGTCCCAGTGAAAACCAGTATAGTTTTGCTGATGTTTCACTTGTCTGCACATATTCTTGACACTGGGGGAAGGAGAGCTCATCTGACTCCTAGGTCATACCTTCCTGGCTTTTCCTGAATTTTTAGTGTACAGTAAATCTTAATATGTTTATCTTCTCCTGTCTCTTATCAGCTGTACTGTCTTATCTTAGCATTAGTTGAAATACCTCCTAGGTATAATGAATGGTTTACTGTCAAAATATTGAAATCACTTACCGCGAACCAGAACAATGTAAAACTGTCAAGTTGACTATTCAGAATGCTGATTCATTCAGAAGGAGAGAATCGACATTCGACAGTGACTGGACCACTCACCATCCAAAAAATACAGAGCTTGCCCCCCTGCACCCCCACACCCCCTGATACATATATATTCTAACTCCAAGATCACATTACAGTGAGGAAAAGGGTAATTTTCCTGATCCCCACTGTAGTGCAATCCACTTCAATACACCGATGCTCAAAACTGTGAGCACAAGCTACATGTTGCCATAATTTGTCTAAGTTGTTTTGCTGTTTTACCTAGGTTTCGTCTTTATTCAGACTTCTTCAGAATGATAAAAATTCAACTGATTCAAGCTTTTTGTCTCAGCACATGACATCATTCACAATTAGCTAATTAATTAACTAATTGATTTCCAACTTCTTAAAGTGGACTGAACACACTCTATCAATTATTAAAAACATCAACACTACTATTAAATAAAATAATAACAACTATAGCACAATATTATACATACAAGTTGAATGTCAAAAAATATATATGATAAATGCAAAAAAATACAACAATATACAAATAAAAACAATAAATATTGGTAAACTTATAAATTAGTCACCCCAAAATATGCTTTAATTTTAAAATAGGGGCAATACTAATGTGGTCATTAATGCCAGGAAAAACCGTGGCATTCAACCTTAGTTGTCACCTCATTTCACTAAGGTCAAGGTGAAGATCCAAAATGCTGCCCTGCACATCCTTAACAATTTTTTGAATCACACAAAATTTAAACTCATGCCCACTGTGTGACTCAATGTGCCTGTACAGGGCATTTGTTTTTCTCATATGCCTAATATCTGACATATGTTCATTAATTCTGTCTTTAAAGGCTCTACTGGTTTTTCCAACATAAAACGCTGGACATTGACCACATATTGCTAAATACACCACATTTTTACTATAACAGTCGAAATGCCCATAAAGTCTAATTAAGTCACCAGCCACAACCAGCTTAGAATCCGTAGGCAGTATAAGATGACACACACTACACCTACCACATTTGAAATTTCCAATAGGCCTACAGTTGGATTGTAAGAACTTTCACCCTTCTCCAAAATTTGCTTGAATGATTTGGCCTTTCTGAATACACATTTGGGACGACTACCAAGCTTTTCCCATACCATATTATCAAGCCTAAGTAACTTCCAATTATTAAACACTATATCCCTAATGTTTAAAGCATCAAAAGAATAAGTGGTAATGAAATAAAGACCACAATCTGGGCCTCCCTTACTATCGTTGTTCCGTAATAAATGATTACCTACAATGTTAGTGTTAGCTATTTCATTGCTAACCTCAACGCCCATATTTGTGGGATCATTATCAAACCTCCCCTTTAACAAAGACCAATATGTACCATCATCTCTCTTCCGCTTTACCTCCTCTGCTATAGCCTGACACATTCCTCCAGGATAACCTCTCCTACGAAACATACTGATGATAAAATCCACCTCTTTAAGGAAATCCATATCATCACTAACCATCCTGGCAGCCCTGACCATCTGCCCTTTAATAATTGCTTTTTTCTGATGGTCAGGATGCCAGCCGGAATAACTCAAGTAGGAATTTGAAAAAGTAGCTTTCCTATGAATGGTAGATGCCAAAGCCTGCTTACTAGGATCTATTTTCAAGTTTACATCTAAGTATGTGATCTCCTGTTTATTGAGAGTATGGGTGAACTTCAAAAAGTACACTGTATCATTAATATATTCAACAAAGTTGTTAACATCTTCAACACTACCTTCCCACACTATAAACAAATCATCTAAAAAATGGGTGCAGTGCCGAATATTAGACATAAATCTACTACCAAAAACATATTCCTGCTCCCAATAGGACATGATATAATTGGCATAAATGGGGGCACATGCCGCCCCCATAGCTACGCCTGTTACTTGCTTAAAGTAATGTCCCTCAAAGAAAATGTAATTGTTGTTTAAGACCATTTCCATTAATGTAATGAAAATATTTATACGATCCTGATCGTACAAACCTGTTTTAAATAATTGTCGCTCTAACCATTCCAAACATATATCGTTAGGTATAACAGAAAAAAGATTTACAACATCAATGGTTACCAAAATTGTATTGTCATTAATGTTTACTGCTCTAAGCTTATCCAAAAATTGCCAAGAGTCCTTGGTGATGTAGTCAAATAATTTTATCCCTTTTTGCAAATGGTAATCCAAGAATTTACTTATGAAGCAAGTTTTGCTACATTTACCATCCACAATAGGCCTGAACTTAACATCCACTAATCCATTGTGTATCTTGGGAATTCCAAAAATGCTACTCACCACAGGATATCCATTATTTATGAAAAAGTACTCTGATTCATCAATTTGCCCTTGCATAAGCAAGTCCTCAACTAACAAGTCCACCCTAGAATTAGCAATGTTGACTTATTTTAAGCTACTTTCCTCATATGTGTCTCCACTTAACATGGCTAACATGTGGTTAATGTAATCATTCCTATCCATAACAAGAAGTTAGCAGTGCTCTGTACAGAAGCAAATGCCCAGAAAGTAAATGTTATCTATAAAACTACCCTAAGAACTGAAACCTATAACTTAGTGAGGCTAAAACAAAGTCACTGCCAAGCGTAGAGCAGATAGTTTGTATATTAAAACAGCACTACTATCAAATCTTAGCACAATCTAACCCAATCTAGTGCCAAACCCTAGAAACCACACAAGGAGACCTCTATATAATGTAGCCCACAATTTTTAGTAACCCACCCAAATACAGGTCTGGACAACATGGACATGCAATTTCCAAATACCTCCATAGGGGACATATGGGAAGCCTGAGACCATGTAGCAATTGTCTCTTGTTCACAGACAATCATTTAATCCTTAAAGAAACAAACACAGTATGCAAGAGATGCACATAAACAATTTCACTTGAGGTAAAAATCTTGCTTACAAACAAGGCTGTCAAGAACACACATACACTACATCCAACACACATATTGTCCACCACATATAGACCAACTTATGGTGAGGCACTAAAAAGCAATTTTCTAAAGCCTTAAAGACCTCCTAAGTCAATAAAGTGCAATGTGTATCCTCAGCAATCTCTAAAGCACTCACCAACAGCAACATTAAAAACCACACACACCCCTACACCCAGTGGAGCCTCAAGGGCAAATCTCATAAGGCAAGCAAACACATTACCCCGGACTCTTGCCATAGGGGACTCCATTGTATGACACCCAGATGCCCCACCCACCAGACTGAACAAGGAGATGATAATGGGTAGTTGGTTATCAGGAGCTAGGAACCACCCGTTTACACATGCACTCAAGTCATTACATCACAGGTACCAGTATGATTCTATCATAGTCCATGTGGGTGTTAATGACCTGAGACATACTTCCCTGGAATATATGAATAGAGACATTATTGATCTTTCTGAATATCTGTCTCAGCCAGGTATGTGCCTTGCATTGAGCAGCATTCTACCCCCACCATGGATAATGCCACTCTGTGAACAAAAGATGACTGACATCAATAATTGGCTTAGTTTCTGGTGTCTTTTCAGGGGGATTCAATATTTGTCAGCATATGAGCGGGTATGGTTAGCAAACCAAATTGGTTTGCAAAGGCTGGTCTGCCCCTGTTCTCTTAAGCTGTCAAATATTGGCTGAAACTTATCCACCCCTTAGAGCCATTTTTAGGCAATATCAAATTCAAAAACCTACTAACATAGCAAATCAAGTCCAAAGAAACCTAAACATGCTGCTGCTTAATTTAAGGAACCTAAACAAGAAACTCTACACCCTACAAGCTTTCCTTACTTTGGAGAGTATAAACATCTGTGCCATTAACAAGACATGGTTTAAATCGACAGCAAGTACTCCGGCAGTGCAAAGCTTCAGTGCCTTCCACACATTTAGAACATCAGCTGCACATACAGGGGCAAAAGGTGGAGAAGTTTCTATCAAGATTAGCAACAAATATAACTCTAGGTTGGTTAAACAAGATGATACTCTGGAATTTATCCAGAGGCGGCTTGTGTCATCAGATTGCTAGGCTGCAACCCCCCCCCCCAAGTTTTGTCATATAAAAAAAGTTTATATAGTGTTTTTTATACACTACTAGCAGTTCGAACTGCAAACTAGTGTGTAAAGTTGAAGAAGCGATGTTTCACGGAACTTAGAGCTACGTGCATGTCTGCTCGAGCTTAACAAAATATTTTTCTTGTCGCCTGACTGTTTTTAAAATAGTCCATATTGGGAAGACTGTAGGCATCATTGAAGATGCCCAGAAGTCATTTCAGTTTTAACCACAGTAAATTAGAACCCGACTGGACTGTTAAGTCAGCAGCCATGTCATGTAATCTAAATACGTAACATAGCTGCTGATTAGTCCTGTTGCTCTCGTGTTTTCTTCCCACACTTTAACACAGTTAATTTGCAAGGGACAGAGCTAGACAGACAGATGACCGAGATGGCAGGAGAAAAAAAAAAAGAAACTTAGTGGATTATTGAAATTTGTCTATCATTCGGATTCCTTGTTAGGTAAGTAAGAGAAGCCAAGGATTCCTTGGCAAGGAAGATTTTTTTTAATTAACTCCCTCTAAAAAAATATTCCTGAATTAAATTCTGTTTTTTTTTTTTTTTTTTTTTTTTGTGGCAGGGTCAACCAGATACTTTCTGCATTTTTTTCCTGGAAGGATCAACCAGATAGTAGTAGGTGGTGTATGTGCCTTAGGGGCTGTTGATGACTTTCTGTTTTTTATTTTTTTAATATAATATCCTGGCAGGGTTAACCAGATAGTAAGGAGGCAATGTGTTTTGGGGACTGTTGGTGATTTTTTTAAAACATGATAGACTGGCAGGGTCAACCAGATGCTAGTGGTCTGTGTACTTTGGGGACTACCAGATGCTAGTGGTCTGTGTACTTTGGGTACTACCAGATGCTAGTGGTCTGTGTACTTTGGGGACTACCAGATGCTAGTGGTCTGTGTACTTTGGGGACTACCAGATGCTAGTGGTCTGTGTACTTTGGGGACTACCAGATGCTAGTGGTCTGTGTACTTTGGGGACTACCAGATGCTAGTGGTCTGTGTACTTTGGGGACTACCAGATGCTAGTGGTCTGTGTACTTTGGGGACTGTTGATGACTTTTTTTTCTTTAATATAATATCCTGGCTGGAATATTCTTACATGAGTAAAGTGTGTATGGGTGAACTGAAGTAAGATCAAGTGCAAGTTCTTGGCTATGCGATGTGAAAGAAACACAGTAATGTAACCATTGTCTTTTATTTTCATTCTTTTAAACCTTGTAGCCTCAAAGCAGATTCTCTGGGTAGGCAGTTGGGATGGGGGCATTGCCTATGTCTGAATGGAATGACTAAAGTTCTGGCTTGCTTTGCAAGAGTAATGATCCTATGCGTGAAGTAAGATTGACCAAAAGCTCTGAACTGAGTATTGTTTATGTGAAACAAAAGAATACTTATCTTAATGACAGTGTCATCTTTTTTTTTGTTGTTTTAGTTTTTAACCTTGCAAGATCAAATTAGATACTGTGGGTGGAGTAGACAATGGAGATTGGGGCTGTGTGATTGAAACAAATGGCCCTGCTGTTTACTGTTGTTATAATTCCAGCTTTGCAAAACTGTAATACTTTCCTGTCTGTACTTTAAGATGAATGTAAAATAATTAGCAAGTTTATGAGTAATTCTTAATGTGTGTTATTTCATATTTGTTTATCTATATACTGAATGTTTGTTTAAAAATGTTTCTTTTATGTTGGTAGGCTATTTAGCATATTCAACAGTGCCCGAGCACTTATTTTATGTAAATTGTTAAGCATGGTCAGGGTTGATCCCACTGTAACATAGCTTTGCCCCTTTGTAGTTGGTCACATCCCTTTCTAGTTGGCCGTGCCCATTCAGCTGCCTCCTGTAGCCACCCCATTTGATTTGAAGTCACCAGCTGGCGCTGAATTTATTCATGTGAAAATCATCATAGACAAAGTCCCATACCATAGCCTAACAAGCTATAGGTCACCCTCTGTGTTCCTAGAATCCCACAGCTTGTCCCCAGACCTATTGGAGACACTCACCATTAAACCAAATACTCTGTTGGTACTTTTCCGTTATCGGGGCAACAGTCATAATGAGCGTTTGGAATCCTACCACTCATTATAACGATTGTTCAGCTGTTGCTGAAGTGGGTACCACACACACTTCATTTCTTGTCAAATTTATTAAGTGTGGTCGATCACATTTAATAAATAATGACAATCATTTGACTTACAGACTTGTGGGCGGCTACGGTGGTGCAGCGGTTAGCGTTGCCGCCTCACAGCAAGAGGTTCTGTGCGGAGTCTGCATGTCCTCCCTGTGGTCGTGTGGGTTTGCTCCGGTTTCCTCCCACATCCCAAAGACATGCTGTAGGTGGATTGGACACTCTAAATTGGCCCTAGGTGTGAGTGTGTGCCTTCTGTGGAAGGTTGGGTGCTGGGCTGGCAACTCAACACTGTAAAACTCCACTGCCAATCATGAGCGGACAGGTGATCCACTGTGGCAACCCCTAACAGGGAAAAAGCCAGAAGAAGAATTTGACTTGCAGACTTGTCTTACTCAGAATAATGCATGCCAACAGGGTTTAAAAGGAAGTGAATTAGCATGCATTATTCGGAGAGGAATCAAGTGTTTAACTGAACTGATTGCCATTATTTATGAAATGTGATAGACCACACATTTCTCCTAAAACTTCCAGTTGTAGGGAATGAAGACTGGTTTGAGCCAAAATCAAGAGAGAGTTCTGAGGTATATGTACATGGAACACACATTAATCAGATTGTGTGAAATGGTAGGTAAATGCCATGGTCACGCTTTGAAACTGGCTGAAATGCAGAATAGAACAGAAATGCTTGCACATTTCCTTTTTTCACGTAAACCGCAGTCTCAATTGTTAAATGCCACACCCCACAAAGAAATAAATAGACTGTAGTGGTCTTTAATTAACATATTCCTGTAATGTGCTGGCTTTTCAACAAGCCTAGAAGTGACTGTGCATGCGAGTGTGTGAACAGATGAGTTGCAATATTTTCCCTTTATGAACTGATACCCTTTTCTTATACTTGAATTGCTGCACTTTGTTGACAATTGTAATACGTTCAGGCACTCCCACACTGCTTAATTTTTTCCCCACTTGGCCGATGAACATCACTTTTCATTTCCATTCTCTGAAAACGAGACAAAATCAGGAAGTACTTGTTGCCCCGATAGTGGAAAAGTACCACTCTGTTTATGGAGACTTTAGCTACCACTCTTTGTACTGGGAAAAATACTTCCTCAAACTTGCAGGCACAATGATTCCTGGAGTTTATTAACACAAATACCCTTGACCAGATAGTGCACACACCCTCTAGAAGTTCAAACATACTGGTATGAGAGAGCACTGCAACCCTCCCCCCCTCCCAAGTGTCACATCCTCACTGGTGATATTGGACCACAAAGCTGTCCCCTTCAGAATAAAAAAATCAGCTCTGTAACCCCAGCAAAGTCTGTAACAGTTAGGAACTATTCCAAAGCAAACTACAATCCTATTAAGCAATAGTTTGCTAAACCTAAACTTCAATGTCCCTCCCAACCCTGAGTTCACAGTTTCATATGAGGGATTGTTCACAGAGATGCTGCACAACCATGTAAATGGCTGTATAAAGGGTGCTGTACCTACTTGAAGTAAGCCCAAAACAAACTCTAAAAATAATCCACACTGTTGGAATCCTAACCTTAACAGAGTATATAAAAAAGAAAAAAGTCATGACTAAAATCAGGAAGAGCAACTCCCATAATGATAGGAGCTCTCTAATTAAACTAAACAGGAAATTAGGAGAACTAATTAAGTTCAATAAGGTCAATTAAGAGGTCAAGACCCCTTCACAAGGCCTTCTACAGCTATGTCAGAAATCTCAAAGGCAGCACACATCAGTATGAAGAACTGGTGGTCAGTGGTGCCACCTTCTCTGAGCAGAGCGACATAGCAAATTTGCTGGCTTATAAATTCAGCACAACCCCCCCCCCCCCACTCCCCCCCCAACTATTAACAGGGAGCAGGTTCTGGTGGTGCTTGCTAAGGTCAAAAACACAGCCTCAGTGGGCCCCGACAATATCCTGGGATGCTTCCTAAATAGCTTGAAACATGACCTATCAGCACCACTTGAGTCACTTTTCAACTATAGCCTCAAAACAGGCTTTGTGCCATGAGAATGGAGAACTGCAATGGTTTTCCCAGTTCTCAAGGGTGGACCATCAACTGACCTCAGAAACTACAGGTTTATTAGTCTGACTCGTCTAATATGCAAAGCCATGGGTTGAATTATCATGGAAATGATCAACAAAGATATAGACAACCTCCAGACACTGGACCCAAGCCAGTTTGGCTTTGTCAAGGGAAGGATATGCCTATGAAACCTGATATTCTTTTTTGAGAAGGTCATCAAGGTAATGGATGAGGGGAAAATGGTGCACACCACCTACTTGGACCTGGCTAAGGTGTTCGATTCAATACCTCACTTGGGTATAGTTGACAGACTCATTGAACTGAGCATAAATTCCTACATAACTCATTGGATTGCCAGCTGCCTCATGGACAGGACCCACGAAATAAGGATCGGTGAGACCACGTCTACTAAGAGACTGGTCATCAGTGGTATCTCATGCATCTACTTCTTGGAGGTAAAGGCTAACTTCAAAGGCCTTTGGCTGACCAAGTTCGCAGGTGACTGTAAATTGGGAGCTATCATAGAGTCTCCCCATGGCACAAATGCAAACATCTTACAAGAGGGTCTACCACAGACAAATGAGTGGTGTCAAAATCATGGATTAAAACTCAATGTCAAGAAATGTATTATAGTGCCTTTTGGGAAAACTTCCACCCAGGCTAATTAGTCAATTGATAAGACACCTCTAAAAGTTGACCCAGTAGTCAGGGATCTGGGAGCATATGTAGACAGTAATCTGGCTATTGACCAACATGTGGCCAAGCTAGTAAGAAAATCATCTATGTCACCCAACTTATAAGTAAAGGCATGGAATCCAGGTCCAAGGAACTCATAGTGCCACTTTATCTGGCTCTTATCAGACCCAGCATTTAGTATAATGCCCCCTTCAGCATGTACCTGACCAGACATATGCAACAGTTGGCCTGCCCATAAAGGTTCCTTACCAACAGAATCCAGAATATAAACACATTGTCCTATACATATTCCCTTAAAGCTCTCTATCTTTCTCTCTATACTCTGTTCTCTACAGGTTACTGAGAGGTGATCTATGCCTGGCATACAAGGCATCCTTGGATTCAGCTCTGATGGACCTTTTGGACATCCACAAAATGAACAGCATCAGAACCACTAGATACTAGGATTTAGATTTTGCTTTTGACATAAATAAGACATGTTGGTAAGACAGATATGTATCTGAGAAGATCCCCATGCTCTGGAACAGGCTCCCCATCCATGTGAAGCAGAGTCCATCCATGACCCTATTTAAGGGTAACTTTGACCAATGGATGGGAAAATGGAAATTCACTCAATGTCTGGCCCCCGTGTCTCTGATAGACAGAGGAAGATAGCAATGCCCAAAGTAACATACCAACCTAGACAACCTCTAGAAACTTCCTTACTAGCATATTTCATTCTAATAAATGCCCATGATACATAGGGACACAATTGGGTTGGCTTGCACGGTGATAATTGTCCTGGTGGGTTTGGAGTTGGCATAATGGTGAAGGTGTTTACCTTTCATACACAAGGTACAGGGTTTGTTTCTCACCTTTGGGATTGTTAGCCTATTAATAACCTATGAACCTATGGTCATTAGCCTAGTATGAACATATGAACCTACGAACCTACAGTATAGAATAGTCACACAGCAGTGTGCCATAGTTATCCTGGCACTGGACTCTTAAATCAATGTTATAAAATGTGCCTCTGAGCTGAAGTATAAATATGTTTGTCACATTCTCTCCATGTCATTAATTGGCTGTCATGGATTATTCAAATTTAAATTACAAGAGAAAAATGTCATAGGAATGCATGGCTAGGCTTCTAAAGATACTCAAGGATCCGTAGTCTAGTAAGTACCTATGAACCTATGACACACTACTCACACAATCAAGCATTATAACTCAGTTGAATTCATGCTAAAAAAGAAAATCAGCTTCATTCATTGTCTACCATAAAAGCACATGCACACACAAACCCCACAGAAAACTACACCAAAACATAAAACATAATCCAGAAATTATTTTTTAAGATGAATAAGTCTTTTGGCTTTTCCCAGTTAGGGGTGGCCCACAGCGGAACTCCGGTCTGCTAATGATTGACAGTGAATTTTTACGGTGCTGAGTTGCCAGCCCGATGCCCAACCTTCAACGAAGGCACACCCATTCATGTACGCACCTACCTGCATGTCTTTAGATGTCACTCGACCACGGGGGAGGACATGCAGACTCCACACAGAAGGCGCTCCAGCCGAGAATCAAACAGGCAAACTTTTTGCTGTGAGGGGGCAACACTAACCGCGGCACCACATTAACATGAATAAAATGAAAAAAAAAAATAGAAGATTAAAAAATAAAACAAAACACAAACTGTAACAAGCTGGTAGGAAAACAGCATTACTGGGAAATTGGAACAGTCTAAAAAAATTGCAGTAAACAACATTAAGCTAACTAAAATATATAACAAAACCAAAAGATACTAACCTGATTCTCATAATATTAGTGAAACAATAACACAAAACTACTTAAAGGATGGGAAAAAAGACAGAAAATTACCTCAGAAGTACAGTAGGAAAGTACCATGAGACAGACTATTCATGAAAAGTTATGTTACCCTTTATAAAGCCTTGTTCACTACACAGGCTACAGAGTCACAATATTGTGTTGAACCCACTGAAATGAATAAGAAATAGTAATCCTAACTTAAAAAATACACAGATAAATAATATATCTTGTATTGTAGGATTAATGGTAAACGTGGAACAAACAAAACGTAAGAAGGAGCCATATCACCCATAACTTATTTCTATTCCTGAAGTCATAGGCTACAGAGTCACAATATTGTGTTGAACCCACTGAAATGAATAAGAAATAGTAATCCTAACTTAAAAAATACACAGATAAATAATATATCTTGTATTGTAGGATTAAGGGTAAACGTGGAACAAACAAAACGTAAGAAGGAGCCATATCACCCATAACTTATTTCCATTCCTGAAGTCATAGAGCTGTCTCAAACTCACACTAACTCACAAGGACAGGAAGTACAGTCTAGCAGCAGTGACAGATCCAGGGGATGGCCATGCAGCATGCTGACCAGAGTGCTGAGGCTTCCATGACACACGCACACACACACACACACACACACACACACACACACACACACACACACACACACACACACACACACACACACACACACACACACACACACACACACACACACACAATTCTGGACACACACACATCCTCTTTTGTAAATTTCTAGCTGTGCCATTGAAAAGGGATATATAATGTGAGAGGACAGGGATATCCGTCATAACTTAAAAAAAGCCCTAATAATATTCAAATTAGTACATTTGCCAGAATGGGTAATGAGAAAACACATCATATATTCTATTAACAGCAGTTCCCACTCTTATGTACCAGCCAAGCCGGTTTTGTATTAGAACACTACCCCACCAGATACGCAGTAGCAAGCACTTCCCAAATCCCACCCAACACCCTCCACGTGATGTTCACTGTTCGTCTACTTCTGAATAAACATAAGTAGACCTCTGTCAGCCATATAAATATGTAAAACATTGATTGCAAATTATAGCTTAATATATAAATTTATATGTCGGAAGCCCAACACGGCACTTTTACTGTTTATATGTGATTTTCATACAAACAGAGAAACAAGCTAGTGGAAAAGTTGTCGCTGTTAATTACATTAAAAAGCAGCAACAGAAGGCAGTACATTCCAAATACTACGCTTAAATCTTCATCCACACCTGTTTCAAGTGAAATATTGCAAATATAAATATACTGACATTACTTAATTGTTCAAAGCTAAAGGCTAAGAAAAAGGTTGTACATACCACATGCATGAAATGTTTGTAAAGAAACGTGGACAATTTAAATAAAGAAACATGTGGGGGTGCAGGGGGGCCTGCCCCCCTGCAAAAGCGATTACGGTGCAAAACTATTATCATGACTGGGGATGTTTATACATAATTACAAAACAAAAAAATAAAATTAAAGCATGACATAACCAGGCCAACAAAACAAACTACTCACAGGCAACAACGGAAATGTAGAGATAGTCTGGTGCTGGTAAACAAGCAGCTGGATCTCGACTCGGACTAAAAGATTTTATTTAAATATCACAAAAAGAATAAAATGAATAACATTACATTAAGCGCTTTCATCTGTCAAGCAGACTTCTTCAGAATAAAGTGAGCTGTTACTGCACTCTTTAAATATCCAGATTTGGCGCCAACACCCAACTATAATTAAGTATTTAAACACATATTGCACCATTATATGAAAGTCCATGAGAATTGTATTAAATGTTTCATACAGCTATTAAAAATAGTTAACATTTCAAAAATACATTATAATAAAATGCAGGTTAGATACCTAACATGTCAGTTTACTCTCCAAGTATGTTCTGTGCACAAATACCTATGTAACTGTGTAACAACTTGTTTTATTTGTCTCCGTAAGTAATGAATGTAATACCCTTGCAGTATACCCTAGGCACATATCTACCATAATCATAATATTCAAAATGCTAATAAGATATACTGTCTCAACTGTGTTTGTTTTGAGACCATGAATAAATAAATAAATGAATAAATCTTTGTATAAAAATCGCATTGTAATGTTAATAAATATTGTGATGAAAACTAAACAACCGTTTAGTTCCTTCTATTAGTTATAAAAAATAATTGTACGCTTGTAATAAAATGCTACTATTTAATATTAATAGTTGTTTAAGATAAGATATATATATATTTCTTGTGATGTATGTTAAAAATTATTTTGAAGTTTTTTAAAAATTGTTTAAGAATTGAATAAAAAATAATAATAATACATAATTATTAATTATTAAACATAATAATTAAACATAATTAAAGGGTATTACATTCATTACTTACGGAGACAAATAAAACAAGTTGTTACACAGTTACATAGGTATTTGTGCACAGAACATACTTGGAGAGTAAACTGACATGATAGGTATCTAACCTGCATTTTATTATAATGTATTTTTGAAATGTTAACTATTTTTAATAGCTGTATGAAACATTTAATACAATTCTCATGGACTTTCATATAAAGGTGCAATATGTGTTTAAATACTTAATTATGGTTGGGTGTTGGCGCCAAATCTGGATATTTAAAGAGTGCAGTAACAGCTCACTTTATTCTGAAGAAGTCTGCTTGACAGATGAAAGCGCTTAATGTACTGTTATTCATTTTATTCTTTTTGTGATATTTAAATAAAATCTTTTAGTCCGAGTCGAGATCCAGCTGCTTCTTTACCAGCACCAGACTATCTCTACATTTCCGTTGTTGCCTGTGAGTACTTTTTTATGTCAGCGTCTGGTATGGAGAACGACGTGGGGTCTCAGGCTTCATTGGACAACGAGGCTTTTGCGCAGCTACGTTCGGAGGTTACTGCACTGAAGGAGGAAGTGTCCCGCTTGCTTGAACTAGTCGGGCGTTCACTGTCAGCCACCAGGGCACATGGAAACATCGATATAAGGGACAAGCAACTGCTTTATTCAAACGGAGATGAAGGAACCAATTTGGCAAGAGGAGCGGCATCGGCTGCTACTAACATCAATACGAGCACACAGATGGAAATCCCTAATGGCCAGGGAAACCGGACAAATTGCGATATACACTCCTTACAGGAAGGGGGCCTAAGTGAAAACTTGGATGCCAACAACAGTAAATCATCGGCTGATGATTTTACCTTCGATTTCAGCTTTTTCCATGTTAGAGATGAGGCAGAACGAGTGGGGGCGAGACCGAAACGCCAACTACCTGAAAAAACATACGCTGCTATTTCCAGGAAGCATGGGGACATTAATAAAGGTACTGAACTATATTCTAGTCCCAATATACCCAAAGGAGGGAATATTAACAAGATAAAGACTATAACATTGGAGAAAACTAATAATGAAGGAATGGCTGGTCATTTGGACCACTTTTTAAATGAAAATGTGGACTTTGGACAACTTAATAAACATGATGGTGGATATAGCAGTGAAAAACAAATGGTTGGTAATAAATATATGATGAAAGATTGTATTAGAGATATGATATATGCAATGGGTAAAAAACTAACAGTGATTAAGAATCTAAAAATAGAAAATGCTTATTTTAGCAAATGTTTAACCCTAAAAATTGTACCCAAAGGTATAAGATTTTTCAAAGTACCGATGGGACATGATTTAAATCATGCAACTATTTTGGATTTTAATAAACTGTTCGACAGTTTTGGTTTTGAGTATATTAAGTTATTAATGCAGAAAAATGACGTTAAACTAGCATGTGCTATATCGGATGTTGACAAACTTAATGTGGAAATAACTAACCATGCAATGTTTAATGAATGGGGTGAATTGTATGACAAACAGTTTGTGGATGCTAATCGGAAAGCTTCTGCTATTTATGAGAGGAAGGAAAGGAAGATAGCTAGAGACATTGATCAGTCCGAGAGGCATAGGGCATACATCTGGCCTAAAAATAGTATGACCAACAATCATGATAGGGAAGGACATTATGAGCATAGGAATACAGAAGGGGATACAAATTTTCAAGGGGGAAGGTTTTACCCACCTTCAAAGAACCCTTACTCAACAAGGAACAGAAGAATGAGATGATTAGAATAGAAGAGAACACATATGAAGTAGAAAATATATATAGAGAATATGTTTGTGAACCCATTGATGAAGATGTACCATATTCCCCAGTAGTTGGCCTAGAACACTACATTGAACCTAATAACACGGATTACTATCAGGAAGAGGCAGGAGGTAGAGAGGATATACCGGAAAACAATATTATGGTTTCAAAACTAGGGTTCAATGTGTTCAACTACACCAATCTTGAAATCACTGAGGAATTTTTCAGTGTATTCTCCAAAGGTATGAAATTCATTCCCACTGTTAAATTTAATTTAGTAGATACTATTGTTGAAGTCAAACTTTTTTGTAGGAGACTTAATTTAGCTATCCATTTCAATGATAGCAATGGAGAAAAGACTACAAAAGTATCCCCACTTTTGAAGAAAAGGAGCACGTTTATACCACCAAATAATTCTAAAGTGTCCAACTTTGAGAAAATGGTATGTAGTGATATTTACAGTTTTAGAAATAACCTCAGGGCGGAGAGAAGCCATAAATCAGGACCTGAGGGCAACCTGACAGAGGAGGAACATAAGTGTTTATTCAAGTTTGTTAATAACAAAGAAGTAAGGTTAATGAAACCAGACAAAGGGGGGGGGATAGTAGTATTCAACCACATGGACTACATTAATGAAATGTATCATATACTGCATCAATCAGGTAATTACGACGCTATATCCCTCAATGAGATTAATATTGGTTATAGGCGTATTGATTTAGCACTAGAGGAATATATGTTAGATAATAGGATCAGTTTGGATACCTATAATTTTTTAAAAGTGGAATATCCCAAATTAGCTACGATTGTAGGGATACCCAAAGTCCATAAAAATCTTATACATCCACCTTTTAGGCCAATCATTTCTGGAAGTAGAGCCAAAACCTTCCCTTTGGGTGTAGCCATAGACACATGGGTCAAACCGGTGTACAAAAACATCCCTCATTTAACCAAGGACTCATGGACATTCCTGGGACAGCTAACTTCACAAGTTTGGAAAAATAATCTTGTTTTCATAACCATTGATGTTATTGATTTATTCTCCTGCATCCCTAGGGAACTGGGGTTAGAATATTTTAGCAGTAGTTTGAGGAAATGTTCCAGTTTAAGTTGGGATAAAATATGCCTCATTACAGACATGATGGGACTGGTCTTAGACCACAACTATATTCAGTTTGAAAATGAATTTTTCAAACAAACTAGAGGTGTTGCAATGGGAGCAGCTTGTGCTCCCATGTTTGCCAATCTGGTGATGTTTGAATGGGAAACAGAATTTTTATTCAAATCTGAGCATTACCAGCATATTGTTCATTATACTAGATTTTTAGATGATTTGTTTGTGCTATGGAATGGACCGATAGACAAGATTAATGAATTTATCAGTTACATCAACAACACCACTGAATTTTTGAAGTTCACACATTCCATTAGCACTAATGGCATTGCATACTTGGACACGTATATAAGCCAAGGGGAAAATGGATTCTTATCAAACATTTATAGGAAGGAGACCTTCTCAAATGATTATTTGGTTTATAGTAGTAACCATCCTCCCCACGTGTTCAAAAACATTTTTAAAGGGCAATGCATCAGGGCTGCTCGTATGTCCTCCACTAAGGAAATCATGCTGAAAGAAATGGAACATATCAAATCTATGTTCATAATTAAGGGGTATCCAGCCAACATGTTGGCAGAAACTGTCAAGTATGTCATCAGTGAATGGGGTAAAAAGTATAAGGCCCTTCTGGGCAATTTTGATAGTGTAAATTCCATACAAGCTAAAAACCCAGGGGAGGAACCCAATCGAAGGGTTTGTGTATTAATGTACTCACCTTCAGTTTGCTATAT
>NC_056733.1:1457193952-1457293952 GCF_019279795.1 Protopterus annectens
CAAACACACACACAAACTACATGTTGTTGTTGTACTTGTTATGTTCTGTCAAGTCACTATCGGCTCATAGGTTCTCTATGGATAGTTGTCCTTAACTGTGATCTGTCTTCAGTCAGATGACTCGTTACTGGCACTGGCAGAGTAGCATCCATTGCTGCAGTTATTGTATCAATTCATCGCATTATGTCTCTCCCTCTTTTATGTTGTTTGACTTTGTCAAGCATGATGACTGTTTCTAATGATCTTTCTCTTTGCATGATACCCAAAGTATGACAATCAATGTCATGTCATTTGAGCTTCCAGTGAATTCTTAGGTTTTATCTCCTTCAATACCGATTGATTTGTTTTTTGAGCAGTCCATGGTAATATTCAGAATTCTTAACCAATACCATAATTCAAAGTAATCGGTTTTCTTCCTGTCATGTTTCTTCACTGTCCATTGTCGACATCCATATGAGGTTGTTAAAAAAAAATCATTCCTTGGCAAGGTGAATCTTCATACACAAAGCAATGCCTCTGCACTTGAAGATCTTATTTTATTTATTTACTTATTTAACATTTGTTAACCGTGAAAGTCTGACTTGGAACAAAGCCAATTTTCAGCGGAGGCCTGGGGAGAAATGCTCCAGATACATGGCCATTCTACTAAGAGTGATTCATTGTCAGATTTCTTAATTACTTCTCATACCATTACTAATTATTGATCCAAGCAGGCTATAGCTGTTACTTCTATTTCTTCTTCATATAGAATAAATATAGAATAAATGCATTTGTTTTACCAGTTGTCAGGATCTTTCTCTTCATGTTAAACTGCAAACCCTGTTGAGACTATATTATTTAATGTTGATAAGAAGATATTCCAGATAATCTCCACTTTCAGCTAGTAATGTGATATTATCAGCATAGTAAAGGTCGTCATTTTTCTACTAGTTCTTACACCTCACTCTTCTTCATACAGTCCTGCTTCTCTGATGATTTGTTCTGCATATAAATTAAAAAGCTGTTGGGAAAATATGCAGACATGTTACACATCTTTGCCAGTTATAATCTGTTTCTCCTTGTGCTGTTTGAAAAATTTGAACTGTTATTTCTAGAATGATATAAAGATTGTACATGAGAATTATCAGGTGTTCTGCTATAACAATGCTTCTCAGTGTGGTTGAGAGCTATTCAATTTGTGTAACATTTGTGTATATTCTCTTTATATTCTTTCATCTTTTCAAGGATCTAATTCACATCCACAAGGAAGTCTGTTATTACTCGCTATTTCATAAGTCATATGTGTACTTTTGGCAATTTATGTTCCAAAAATTGTTGTAATGTGTTTGAACAACTATTTATTAACTGAAATAGAACAACTAATCATAAAAAGGGACTGATTTCAGGTTCAGCCTGGAGACAAAAGTAGGGATAATAAAAACAAGTTTATAAACAGTTTCATAGAGAATGGGGAATAATAAACAATTTTTATTGAAAATGACTGGATCTGTAACAGGTGGTTTATACTTTATAGTCACAGTTAATAAAGGTTGTTAAGCAAACACGTTATGAAGAATACTAAATACAAACAAGAGAGGAATGGAGAAAGGTTATATAAAAGAAGGGAGAAGGAGCTAAGATGCAGACATTTGACAACTCTGAAATCTAGTAACAGATGTAGAGGGAGGATGGATGACAATAGCTCATGGAAATTAAATGATGTGGCCTGAAGGTTGGCAGCTGCATTTCTCATATTTAAAAATATGTTTTTAGTTTGATATGAAACCTGATGGAAGAGATCAAATCTTTGTGATGGGTGGGAAGGGATTCCTAGAGTTTGAGACCCAGAGCAGTAAAGTTGTAGCTTGATCACTGTAATGATTGTGCTTATGAACTGTCAAATGTTCTGATATACCCATGTTTTTGCATTTTCAGGGACTCACCTCACATCTATACCTACATCTTTTCTTCCTCATTTTTCTTGAATCCTGCACTTCTGGAATACATTGTTCAAAATACACTTATAATATCAACTGAATAACCTTGAGAAGAATATTGCTACCATATGGGACCAGGTTAAACATGCAATAATTTCCACAATCAAATTGATCAGCTTTCTTCAAAACAAGTATGAAAAGAGATCATTTTGAGTCAGTTGGCCACAATACTGTCTTCCAAAGTTTCTGGCAGAGCCAGGTAAGTATTGTATCAGCTGCAGCTGGGAGCTGTAATATTTCAGTGGGAATACCACCATGCCAGGCACTTTGTTCTTTAATAAATCTTTCAAAGCTGCTCATACCGCTAAGCCTGCAGACAGGGAAACCAGCAACAAATGTCGTTGAAAAGTAGGAACATCCAGCTATAAATATGGAATCTAATTAGCATAAAATGTAAATACCAAATAGCATATATCTCTTCCTGCTTCCAGTCGGAAAGTGGGATATTACTTAGAAATATGTTTAAAAAGCTGAATAACAAAAATGATGGAAAAATATAAATACATTGCGACACTGTAAAATCTATAGATTTCATATAGAATTTAAAACTCTAGTGCACAAGGACATTTATCTTTAGTTAAAAGCAGATGTAGGCTCTGTATGTGTTGTTTTTCTTTAAATTGTTGTTACCACTTGTATGTTGATCATGTAGTGTAGTTTTGTGTTAAATAGCTTCGAAAATCACATCTTATGAGGGGGATTAAACAACTGTGGGAAGTGGGAAAATCAAGTCTCTAAATATGGACATACCTCTAAATGTAGGGACATCATGTGCAGAGATAAATCAGGCCAGAAAATATGAATGTTCCTCCAAAGTAGGGACAGGTGAGCTGTCTGATGTTGCTGCTACTTCCTTCAGCACTATTGTTTTCTGACTGTAAAATGCAGATTGAAGTGTTTGTTGATCTCTCTGATCTTTATAGCGTAATGTCTTGGTGTAGTCTGTCCACATTTTCTTAAATCTTCTCAGTCTCATTCACCATCAATCCTTTATAGTGTAAGACTCCATTTTGAGGCTGGAATTTTCTCTGTTGGTGTTGTAGTTATATAAAAGTCAGTCTTCCTCTAGTGTCTGTCTCCTTGCACATGTTGTACTGCTTCTCTTAGTCTCGTTTGGCAGCACGTTAGGCCATTTTCTGCGAGTGCCTCAATTACCTCTCCCTCTCCTTTGGCTTTAGCTTGTCTACACTTCTGAATAATATTCAAAGGCCCATTGAGCAGCAATTTCAATTTTGCTTCATATACAACTTTCTTGACATCTTTTTATAATTCTTCTGATGCTGTTATTTGTATCTAATGCAGTGAATCAGTTTTTGCAGGGGGTGTGGGAACTTCAGTGGCATGGTTTTCAAGATCATACTTTAGTAATTACCTGGTGGTTTACTTGCCTTCAACGTTAGTATGATTTTGTATCCTAGTAGCTGGCGATCTATACGATCAGCCCCATGTTCTGTTTTAATTGAAGTTATTGAGCCTTTCTTTAGTTTACTTCCACAATCATAGCCGATCTAATTTCTGTACAGCTGTTTGGTTGAAGCTGGCGTGTACATTCATTTTTTTTTGCTGCTGTAAGATGTTTAAAAAGATGATGCTCACCTTTCAAAATTCTGTCAGGCATTCTCCTGCTTAATTTTTATTACTTTTTTATTTTTATTTTTATTACTGAGCCCGTATTTTTTACCCCCTTGACCCTTCTTCTTCGTTTCCAGTTTTTACATTCCAGTCAAGCATGACTATCAGAATATCTTCTTGCACTTTCTGTCAATTTCATCTCATACTGGCTCATATATAGTAACTGATCAAAATCAGCTTCTTTTGCCTCATGTTGGAGCATATTTCAGAGCTGTAGTCATGTTAATGGGCATACCTCATAGATGAGTATATATCGTGTGTTCACTAACTGCATTGTACTTCATCACAGTACTTGCAAGCTTGTTTTTGATTATAAATGTGACACCATTTCTACTTTGTTTTTTATTTTCAGCTTGATATACCATGTGTTCATCAGATGCAAAGTATCCAGTGCCAATCCATTGCAGTTCATTGACAGATGACATCACCAGATCAAGTTGTGTACATATCACTTCATTCTAAACTGCAACAAGCTTTTCTTTGTTCATGGTTCCTATGCTCCATGTCTCAGTATATAAAATATCTTTGCAGTTTATAATCTAATCTAGACTAAAGACCAAATCCTGCAACATTGAGTCAGGGGGGACCACTTAGCATCAGGGATAACTCTAAATACATGGAACAGGGGGACTACAAGCCAGGAGAGATAATGGGATAACTATAAATGCATGGCCTGGGGGGGCAACTAACCACCAATGATAACTCTAAATATGTGAAAAGGGGTAACACTAGCTAACTGGGATAACCTTATCATCTTGCCTTAAAAGCACTTAAACACAATATAAATACATTGTGGTGAAGCTTTTCTCCCTGGGCTTCCACTGAATATGGACTATGCCTAGTTGGACTTTTCTGTTCAGTAATGACAGATAGACAAATACATGCATAAGTAAACAACTGGGGATTGGGAAGGGAGACACTAGTCACTAGGGAAAACTCTCACATTTTACACCTGAATGGCACGTAAACAGAACAGAAATGGGTAGAACACTAGACATCTGGGAAAACTCCATAGCTACATGCCTTAATGGCAGTTATATGTAACATGGGTCAGAGACAACTGTAGATGCTAGGGAAAACTGTTTAGCTATGTGCTGTAATGGCACACAGAGTTGGGGGAAAATTAGACATCAGGGAATAATTCTTGGAACTCATGCCTTAACAGCACCTAAACACAATATGCACTGGGGAGGGGGGTAATACAAGACACCAGGGATACTTTAATTAAAAAAAAACATGGTGCAGGGAACCACTAGATACTAGGAAATGTATACTTAGTGTGCACTGTGCATACTTAGTGTGCACTCTGCAAAAAAGAAGTTTAATGGAAAAGAGCAATAAGAAATGTTCGCTTTTCTCCTGGATTTTTTTTTTTTTTTTTGGCATGTCGAGCCTTGGCATTTTGAATCCTGACATGTCACTAGGCAGCCCTCTCAACCTTGTAGCACAAGAAATCAAGACAGGAGACAAAATCAGGGACGGATTTTAATTCTACCTCCTGCAAATTTAGAAAGTTGCTAGTATAACTGCTTTTGCAGTACCATGGATTTATTGAAGGATATGAAGTGTGAAAATGTAACATCTGGCATTAATGACTGACTGAAATCATCCATGATTTGCAAGGATAGGGAAAAGGAAACATTTTTATTTATTTATTTTATTTTATTTGCCATTTGTTAACCTGGTTAGTCTGGCTGGGCAGGTGCCCTTTTTCAGCAGAGACTCGAGGAGTAAAGCTCCAGATACAATGTTTACAGAAGATACAAAAACAAGCTTACAGTTGCGATAGGGTTTACAGCAGGATACAAAATTATTTACAGTTGCATATAAAGCTGAAAACAGATATAAAATTATTTATAGCTGCATATAAAGAATTGAAAAAAATACAGATTAGAGAAATTTGTAAGATAGGTTTATATGATGAATTCAGTGTTCTATTTAGAGGGAAAAAATGTAAATGAGTCCTGGCTGGTAGGGAGAAAGAAAAAAGAAATAAAAGATTAAAGGGGAAAGGCAAGGAGGGGGTAGAGGATATAGCAAGTCCTAGTAAGCACTGAGTAGTTGTTGAGAAACAGGAAGTATAGGCAGAAGGAAAGCTGTAGCAGGTTTACAAGTGGGGGGTCAAGTAGGGTCTGTACAGGGGCAGGACCATGACTTTTGCAGGTAATCCTTTAGGGCTATTTTGAAATTGGGTGAGCTTTGGATAGATCTAATGGGGAGAGGGATTCTTACAATACAGGAACAGGTATGGGGTACGTGATAGTGTGTGCACTTGAATGTGTATAGAAAGTGTGGGAGAGTGAATGTGGGGGAGGGGTGCCTTTGCTAACAGTAACATTATATAGCCACCACCAGTATCAACTAATGGCAATTAAGAGTCACACAAATTAGCCAATAATGAGGTTTTTCCTCTTCACAACAAATGTGTCTGAATTGCAATTCTATGCATTGTAGAAATAGTACCTTTTTTACTACAGACCTTCCACAAGTTCTAGGGTTCTTTCTGAATCCCCAGATTTATCTTTATGCCTATTCAATAACAGACTTCATGGCTACCCAATCTTTTATTACATTTTTTAACTGTGATTACCTTTATGTCTTGGAGGTCTTGTCATTTGCAGTGAACTAGCTATTCTGAGCAGCTACTCTCTGAGGAACCACAGAGTACTTGCATTCTGCAGAGAATGGTCCTACTGGAATGGGCTCATCCGTCCTTTCTCACAGCTGGTGAGTGCTGAGTTCCTGTGGGAGGGTGGGTGAGCCAGAAAGCTGTCACATTCACTTACAGAGGCCTTGGCTTAATTTGTTGTGGTGGAGATCCTACTTCCTGCGTGATAGCACTCTTTTTTACAGTTTTTAGATGTAGTAGGTGCATCTCCACCCCTCCATTTGAGTGAGAATGCGGCTCAAACCCACCATCCACATACATATTCTAGCTGTTGTTCTGAGTCCCACTTTCCATCAGAACTACAAAGAAGGCCTGCCTCCATCATTGTATAATTCTATCTCTCCACCTGAAGTGAGGTAAGCAGTCCATGCCTCATTACTCCTCTCACATCCATGCCAGATGCGCCAGATGTTACAGGGGACCAATAAGTTAAGTCAGGTTACTTGAGTAATAGTGATTTATCCCTGTATGCTAATGGAACTATGACTACCAATTGTTGGAGAAGATCTATGTATTGTACTATATTTTTATTCCTACTTGTGTTACCGATTTATATTATACCTGCTCATTTGTAAAATATTGTTTATATTTTGTATTCTCTCTTGAAAATGTGTCCGTACTGATTTCTGAATTGAACTGTTCTGATTGCTAAGTCTTGTAATATTATCCATTCACTTATAATAGATTTTCTTCAGAAGTTTCAATTAAAAATGGGTCTTGCATGGTTGAACAGCCTGGTCAATAAAACAAAGGTAAATAAATAAATATGCAAATAAATAAAAGTTGTCTATGATGTATTGAGAGATGAGTGAGAAATGCCAAGCTTTGCACATGAAGTGGTTGAAAGAATACCGTCTTGTGCCATCCACGTAGCAACCAGTGTTACCATTAGCCAGTTGAATTTTAACAATGAGGAAAATTATTTAAAGCCACTACAGGACCTTGCTGGAAAAAGACATCCTGGAGTTATACCACTACCAGCACCAAGAAAAACAGCTCCTGTAGGAAACTGTAGCTGTGCAACTTACAGCAATTTGTATAGTTGGCAATACATGGAAAGACCTGAAGTATAAGGCATAACCATGCGCAACCCAGAGGAACAGCATCAACACAGGTCATATACCTATTTTACCTTGTATGTAGAGTGGCTGCTTATATTTACATGTGTTAGTACCCCTAAAGATAAGAATAGCTTTTTTGTTAATTCCTTCAATAAGCCTGTATTTTCAGAGTTTCAAAGAATGTAGCTCCCTAGAAAACAACACCCCCCCTCCAAAAAAAATGAGTTTAACTGTTTAACTAAAAGATTGTTTATACATGTCACTAAACAAATGAGCTGCACATATTATTAACACCGATGTGCTGCTCTTTGCCAAGAGATACTTTTGAATTATCATAGAACCAGAAGGACCAGTCATGGGTGTAGTGCAGCTGTGGAGTCACAGGCTACAGGTATTTATTCTAGGGGAACACACCTAAATTATCTGCAGTACAGCATTTCCCAGGTCACACATCACATACATAGCTAGCTTTGGCCAACAATGATGTTGTAAAACAGAATACAATAACGAGCACCTGCAGCCGTCAGATATACCATTGCATATTGAATAGCCATGATCAGAAACCAGAGAGGTCTAGTACAGTAACATGGCTGATAGTACACACACGCAAATATATTTACACACATTCTGCTAGTATCACTGCAGTAGCAAAGTGACAACAAGTTTGTTTGTGTCTTTCGGCTTTTCCCGGTTAGGGGTCTCCACAGCGGAACTCCGTTCTGCTAATGATTGGCAGTAGATTTTTACGTACTGGCTTGCTGGGCCTAACGCACAACCTTCAACGAAGGAACGCCCATTCACGCATGTCGCTACACAGAAGACGCTCTAACTGAGAATCGAACGGGCAACGTCTAACTGTGAGGCGACAATGCTACTGCAGCACCAGCAAAGTGACAACAAGTACACAGTAGAAACATTATAAATGCCCCATAGATGCACACAAACTATCTTGCATATGTATGGTAGGCTTGTATGCCAAGTTATATGCTACATATGTCAAAGTATCCTGCAGAGCAGAGCATTTATCATGACTTGTCCTCAGTGGAAGGTGTGCATTATATCATCAAGACCTTCTTGTCATTGAAAGTCTGTCAATCACAAATTCAGAATCAGCTCAAACCATGTCACTCAGTGTAATGGACAATAAGACAGGTTTGTGCTGTATGTAGTTTTTCTGATAATGATATGCAATTTCTGGGAACCTACACAGCCTCATGTGGGGTGTTTACCTTAATAATGACATATGGATATTTTTTTGTGATCACTGATCCTTTGCATATCTTGTTTCTAGCTGTAAACAAAACTGGCATTATGTCACTTACAAAGTAACTGGTTTACAGCCAGTTCTCATATTTTGTGGGTTTCTTACACTTAGCACAGTCTCATACTGCTGGCATTCTCCACTGAATTCCATATGACATTTATAAATCTGGTACAGTATATACTGTTTTTAAATAACCATGTGGTCAGAACTAAAAGAAAAAATATATATTTTTATTTTATCTTGATGTTCTATACAATACTATTGTCCCTGTAGAATGATTAGTAGTTTTTATGTTAATTTACTATTTTTTCTACTTCCAAGTGGCCCAAAGGATGTGGCCATGCTCACATGATATTATTATTTAGCTAAGCCGCCTCATTCCCAAGTATACTTTGTCCATGACTGATAACATTTTTTAACATCCCTCTCCTACAGGCTGTTTTATCCATTCACTTACAATGGAAGGAAAGAAAGTTAATAATTTATTTTTTCACATGCTGTTTAAATTATTATTATTATTATTATTTTTGTAAAGCTAATGACTTACAAAGCATTACAAACCCATTCACATTCATCTCCTTGTCACCAAGTGCTGTCAGATTTCCTGATATTCCATATTCATCTGTTACCTCACTTCGTGCTCACAGTACACAGTGACAGAGCTGTGACCACTCAGATACAGAAGAGGTTTATAGCTGCAATATGGGTGTGGGGGGGGGGTGAGGAGAAAGCAGTGTTGCAAACATATTGTGGTCTTTTATAAGATGTGATGATCAATATGATGTGAGATTCAGGGAGACAAACTGCAAAGAAAGTTTGATAAGATTTCGCTAAGGAAACTGACAAGCAGACCCATTCCATACAAAGAAAAGAAACATCTAAGTTATTATTTTTATGCATGAAACTGTAGGGTTTATTTTTATAGAGAGTAAAATATGTTTTTAGAAGAAAAAAAGTGTCTAAATACTAGTGATAAGCAATATTAGTATTATTTAGGTTTGTATATGGCACATCACTAGGGATACTACTGATTACTTTGTTCTGGGTAATAACAAAGGCTTCTAAAATGTATGTTGTAACAAGATGTCACACTTTTTAAACTTGTTTAGTATACTCAATACTTGTCTCTGTTTCTTATGTCTACAAGGCTCTTGTACGTTTTATTTCCTTTATTCATTGCCTGACATCACTTTACAAAAATTGCATTCAAAAAGTTAAATGAACTACACTTAATAACATAAAATATGATTTCAAACTTTTTGTGGTTGTGGACAGCATTTTTAAAGGAAATTATGAAATGCTGAAATCTGATTCATTATTTTTGAAAGGCAGATACTACTCATGAAAAGATGACATCGCATTTCAGGCCTGAATGTATCATTAATGAAGAAACACATCCGCCTTAGGAATACTGGAATTTACCACAGTTATTTTAATGGTAGGGTAGCAGTGGTGACAATTGACACACATCACAAACTTAAAGTAAAATTGCTGTCACATCTATTATACCCCTTAAACCCCACTTGCCCCTTCATCTCATCTGACTGCTGTACTTCTTAGTTCAGGATTTCTGTATTATTTGGTCCCCTACAATTTTCTTATTAACAGAGCCTGAACGTTCAACAACTTCACATTCCCCCAGATTCATGAAGCTCGGCGCAAGGCCGGTGTAAGGCTTGCACTGGCCGTGCAGTGTACAAATGGCGTAGCAGCGCCACATGCATAGTAATGAGTGTGCGCTGCAACCACAACCATGTGCATAGGGCACGTGCGCGAGTCCAGGGAGCCTAACTAGGTTGCGCTCGGAGGCGTGGCCAAGTCGGCAGGCGATGAGCAACCTAAAGTGCTGACTCTTACAGGCCGCCTGCAATAGTAACCGCACCTACCAGTGTCTGTGGATAATGAAACGTATGCAAAGTATGCTACATAGTACCCGTCCACACAAAATGGAGAACCAAAACATAAATGCACGACATACAAAATGTTCCCGTTCATGGAACACATGATACTTAGAATACTGTGTCCGTTACGTATTGCACTGTCAGCAGTCATACCCAGTGGAGGTGTACTGCATCATGTCAGCGCGCCGCAAATACACATGACCAGCCCCATGGGCATGGTCACCAGCAGTCCCACAGTGGTAGTGATAGTACACAGCGTGGCCATATAACAACCATAAAGAAACTAGATATCCCAAACACACACAAACATATGTATAGTAAAATGTGCTATACACAGCAACGTAACTGTCACATACACATAGGATGGCATATGCCGAATCGGAATATCCAGAAGCAGAACCCATGCATGCAAATGTAATACACAACAACCCCTTCATAGCACGTAACCCGCACCCATGTCCGAATGTCCACCTAATCCAGCTAGCAGCCATGCGCAGCTGCACACCTACACAGAGCGGGTATACCCCATATGTAGTAGGAAGTATTGTCCTAGGCAGTGACAGGCTTGTAAATATGTACCCCACATATGTCAACATCCCATCCCAGGTACTGAAATCCAAATGGCTGCATGTGAATGTGTCGGCAGAATGTGTACATCCCGCGTGTGGTTACTGACCTGTCGAAACCCCATAGGTGTTCACATGCCATGGTGTCCATAACTGTACACATCCGGACAAAGCAGTATGTGTAGCCACGGTACTGATGAGTAGCTATGCAGACATGCCAAACATAATACACAGGGTGGAACAGCTGTCCACCAAGCAGGCCACTCCAGCAGGGTTGCCACATGTACAGATTGTCAAGGTGGGACATCACTCGTAGATATGTGTGGATTTGCATGGTAAAACACCCACGGCCAAGGCAAAGGATAGAATAACACGCATATGCCAGAATGAAAGGTTATTGCATAGCATGTGAATAGCTTAAGCTATCCAATATAATAGTCATGTGCACCAGATACAAAATGCCTGTAACATGCAAGTAGTAATGAAGGTAAGAAATACACTACTGTGTTAATATCACAGGACATATGGCACGTGTCAAGTGTTGACGCAGGACACAAATGTCCATAATGGGGCCTCCCCCGCAAAGAGGAACAAGTGCTAACCCTACCTCCCACTGAAGTATCGGCAGTATAAATACAACCCAATGACACACCAACACCCCTGTCCAACCCATGACAGCAACAAAAGCTGTACAAAGACTAACACGATGCGTGCACAAATAGGGACACATGTAATCAGTGCTCTCACAAGCTTCTACAGGCCACCGAATAATAGTATGTACATACGCATGAAATGCTGTGAAGGATGTGTGGTAGTCCCCAGTATCACAGAGGTACGTACACATATACACTGTAACCAACCGTCACATCTGTTCACTGTAACACAGCATACCTGCAGGTAATACATAGTTCAATCATGTGCTACATAACTATCCACATATGAATGACTACAGGGAATAGACAATTGTGAATGGGAACAACGCACAACATGGAATATGTATGATAACCAGCACCACCCACATCATTGTATGCCAACAGCACCACCCACATCATTGTATGCCAACAGCATAAGCTATTGTCGGTTGTCCAAACACCCGTGTCTATAAACACAGATTGAATATTATAGCAATAACCCATGCCTGGGTGTGGGTAATGCTAGATATACCCACGTGTCGCCCTCGGGACCAAACAAAGCCAACCGTGGGTAAATACAGCATCACCTACACCCAGAAGTGGGTTATTGCTATCATACCATGACATCATGTAAGAACATAAACTATTAATTCCCTTACATAATGGCATAGTATAATGCCTGTCTGCTGCCCTTCCGCAGATGTCTGGCATCCGCGGCAGTGCTGATGTACTGCGCGCCTGCGCAGTACATCACAGCTGTGGGCAAAAGCAACGGGAAAAAGCAAGATCTCCATCGCTTAGTTGTAGTGTTGCGCTATGTTACATGGGTTTAACATAGCGAGACAGCTTTAAAATAAGCAACGGAGATGTCCGTTGCTAATTTTAAAACTGTCTCGCTATGTTAAACCCAGTTAACATAGCAAAACACCACAAAAAAGAAACGGAGAGCTTGATTTCCCCGTTGCTTTCTTTTAAAACCTGTCTCGCTATGTTAAATGTGTTTAGCATAGCGAGACAGCTTTAAAGTAAGCAACGGACATCTCCGTTGCTTATTTAAAGCTGTCTCGCTATGTTAAACCCACCTAACATAGCGAGACAGGTTTTAAATACCGAGTTATACTAATGGAAAAAGGTCCGGGTGACCGGACCGTCTTCCATTAGTATAACTCGATTTACAACGGGCACGCTGGCCAATCAGCGTGCACGGTATGGAATAATGGGGGGGTCATGGTATAATAAACATGGACAAACCATGCCCATGTGCCTCGTCTGACATTCGTACACGGTCAGGGCAGTGCTGTACACTAGGCGGACAAGACCAATCCCAGAGCACCACAGGAACACCCTGACAATTAAAGACCTGTATGCGTTGGGACTATAAGCCTTTGTGTTCTGAATATCCCTGCGGTTACGCCATATGCATCCTGGGTCAAGAGCATTAGGGAATAGGGAATGTGTAACATGTAGTACCACACTTTTCCCAGCAGGAGAATGGATGCCTGTGACGTAAGTGAGTGCGGGGGGGATATGTTAATGTAGCTATGTACCATGGGTATGCATATAAATGAGACAGAACACCAAACGTGTAGTGGTCACAGCAACCGGCCAACGTGAATGCAGTCCCGTTTGAATTACGACTATAGAACATATAAATGTGAACGTGTAACTAATGCGTCTGTGCCGCAAAGACAGTTACATATGTAAAGGTGAAAGTGTGTTTCGCATACGTCCGTTAACTGGATCAGAGATATGTTACTGGTACTGTCACAACTAATACAGGCCACATAAGCACAAAGACACAATAAACATATGTAACCCAGCATACGAATATGCATGTGTGCCTGCGCGTAACCCACAATAAGGAAATGCAAGTGCACCTGTGCGTGTGTGATCCGCTCACAGCAGAGTAAATTAATGCTGTTTCCCCCACGTTAGTTATACATGTCTCAAAACTGTCAGCCTCTGAAAGTATGGAACCGGACAATGCCATGCAAAGTACTGGTACAAATAGTGAGAAACACAAGATATGTGCTAAAACAAACATAGAAAGTGGATAGAATAACGGGTGTGTTAGTAGCAGGGATTGACGAAGGGTATGCATCCGTAACCTGAACTACTTGTCAGAAGGTGCCACCGTAAGTCTCAAATGAAATGCCAGCAAATTGCCAGATAGACACCGGTCAATGTAAAACACACCTAAGATAAAGGGTCAACCATCCGTACACTCTGCCAGTAGCTGTACAGTGGGAAGGTATGGTATGGTTATAGATGTGTGTACACAGGTAATCCACAGACATTAACAAAGCAAGGTATGAAACGAGGAGTTTACATGTATATATGTACACACAACAGACCTATGTCCCGTATATATGACACATGGATATAAATATGCCAAGTAATAGCTAATATGGGTAGTCAAACAGACATCCACGAATGAGGAATATACAGCAGCAGTCAAAATCATTGGCCAGAAAGTGACAGTCCAGCAAGTTCTACACTTTAAACATGCATATTGGTGTCCATTGTAGGACTCCAAAAAGTTATCCATTCGCAGTACCTGCAACGATTGACGCAAAGGAAGTGACAGCCGCATATACGAATCAGCTGTATATGCACTAAAAGCAGGTGCAAGGGTGATGACACATGTGTCCATGAAATGCAGGATGTATGCACAGATATCCCTAGAGTGGGGAGTGCATAAAAGTGCGTCCACATTGCAGTACCGCACACATTAACCATGTGTAATGTGTACCATAGAGGGTTGCAGGCATGGGAACCTGGGTATGCAGAAATGGGCCTAGGTGTTGTTTGGCAGAGATTTCGTAGGCCCGCCCCGTGGGAGGGATGTGGGTATAGCACATGCCTTTATTCTCAATAATGGTGCAAAGCATCCACTGGATAGTGCGGAAAGCAAGTTGGAAATATGTACAGCCCTATATCAGTGTCCTGCAGGCAATTCCCATGGATGGACATGCGTATGACCAAGATGGTACCCATAACTGGAAAACTGTCAGAATAACACAGCTGCAGTAAGGCAGAGTACAGGAAATACAGATAGGGACTACATTATAAATACCCCATACAAACTCAGACCGTTGTGCGAATACTGGCGTAGCCATGAATACGGATGTTATGAGTGTCACTAATCATGCAATGGAAATAGCGGTCACTATCACCTACCGCACAGTCCGTAATGCCTAGACAACAATCAGCTAGAAAGGCACATCACTATGTGAAATGTAACAAGGGCAAAGGCCAAACGTCAGAGCGTGTACACATAATGACAACAGGTCAAGGGTATGAAGGAGCTAACCTGTCCGAAATACATGTACTGAACAGGTGATATTAGGTGGACAGGTGAGAAGAAAGACAGCAGGACAAATGGGCAAACATGTATAAGTCATACCCCGGAAAATGTGAATGACAACGTATGCCCTGCGAAGGTCAATGTGGAAGGTAATTAGACACAAAGGTAAAGTGTCCCCCAGGGTGTCATGAAGTGTCAACATAACAATTACCAGACCCCCATAGTCATACATGAGCCTCGCCACTGACGGAAAGTGCAAATACAATGCACACATATGGTACATGAAAGAACAATTAGTGTGGATAAGCAGATGTAGACCTGTGTGAGGAATACAGCTGTCTGTGTGGGTGTGTCGTGCAAATACAAAGTAATGCCACGTGGGCTGTCATGCCGCCATACACTGTGTGTGTATTGTAGTCAGACAGTAGGTATGTTGTATCAGACACATACTCTGCAACTGTACAGATGTACGCAGACTATGTAGAGGTATGCCTCATATGTTTGCTGTGTTCCACGTAACAGTAACAGTCCGGCACCCTCATGATAACTGATGACAGGAAACAATGACAAACATGTGATGAAGACACCAAATCAGACAGAAATGCCATACTCATGCATAACATATCACTGTGCTCACTAGCAATGTTTCTAAGAGCAACATGTCATTACTGGCCCTGAGTGTCCCACTATCACATAAGGCCTTGTCCAGATATACGCTCCTTGAGGTGGAGTGTTATGAACAGAAACAGATACATGTGTGTGGAAACATTATTATCCACTGCAAGATGATGAAATGTGCTGCAGTAGGAACTGCAGTACTGTCCGCAGGTATGTGCTGAAATGCAAATTAAACAGCAGTCTACATGAATTACCTATATTGGCGACACCTGCACAGATGATTATAGTGGGACATACACACGACCATGCACACAGCTCAGATAGACATACACACATCATAAACAGGCAATGATACACAAAGTCTATGGCGTATGCAGTACAGTGACAGTACAGCAAGGATAGCTGTCTGCCAAGATATACAGCGGATGTCTGTAAGGGCGTGTAACACCTCCCGGAACACGGACGTTGCATGGACAATGTTTGGATTTGCATCATACCACATTGCTATGTGTAAGCTGTGCAAACATGCGATACATGGGACAGACAGCTGTCCATGCAAGAGCAGCGCTATGGGCATAAAATATGTATATATACATACATTGAGAGAGATACAGACAGACACATGTGGCAAGGCCGGTAGTGGAACCTACACATCACTACCCTATCACACCACAGCATGATGCACGTAGAGAACATGCTACGGAGGTCGCTAACCACAGCAGACACACAGGCAGTCCACTAGGTGCATCTCAACATCCGCAAACACAGAGACGTCAGCAGGATATATGTGTGTTGCGAAGCACCTAAAACCATAACCTACGAACCCATGCGGCTGGGAGCATAGACACACACACACATCTGGCAGGCATGGGAATTGACCTTACACCTACCTACCCTATCGCATGACAGTATGACACAATTACAGAATGCGCTACTCAGATTACTGAACACAGCACTGTCAGAGGCATACGTCTAGGTGGGTGACATCATCCGCAAAGGAATAGACGCTGATAGCAAATGTATGTGTTGTGAAGCGTCTAAAAGCATCACTGTTTCCAGAGGCAGCTGGAAACACACACACACACACATGCACTTGGAAGGGCTGGGAGTTAAACCTACATCGACCTACTACAGCATGATGCATTTACAGAATGTGCTACCGGGATTACTGAGCACAGCACTGTCAGAGGCATACTTCTAGGTGGGTGACATCATCCGCAAAGGAATAGACGCCGATAGCAAATGTATGTGTTGTGAGGCATCTAAAAGCATCACTGTCTCCAGAGGCAGCTGGAAACACACACACACATGCACTTGGAAGGGCCGGGAGTTGAACCTACACCTACCTACATGAACACACTACAGCATGATGCATTTACAGAGCGTGCTACTGGGATTACTGAGCAAAGCACTGTCAGAGGCATACTTCTAGGTGGGTGACATCATCCGCAAAGGAATAGACGCCGATAGCAAATGTATGTGCTGTGAGGCATCTAAAAGCATCACTGTCTTCAGAAGCAGCTGGAAACACACACTTGGAAGGGTCGGGAATTGAACCTACACTTACCTATATGAACACACTACAGCATGATGCATTTACAGAACGCGCTACTGGGATTACTGAGCACAGCCTTGTCAGAGGCATACTTCTAGGTGGGCGACATCATCCGCAAAGGAATAGACGCTGATAGCAAATGTATGTGTTGTGAGGCATCTAAAAGCATCACTGTCTCCAGAGGCAGCTGGAAACACACACGCACTTGGAAGGGCCGGGAGTTGAACCTACACCTACCTACATGAACACACTACAGCATGATGCATTTACAGAATGCGCTACCGAGATTACTGAGCACAGCACTGTCAGAGGCATACTTCTAGGTGGGTGACATCATCCGCAAAGGAATAGACGCCGATAGCAAATGTATGTGTTGTGAGGCGTCTAAAAGCATCACTGTCTCCAGAGGCAGCTGGAAACACACACACACTTGGAAGGGCCGGGAGTTGAACCTACACCTACCTACATGAACACACTACAGCATGATGCATTTACAGAATGCGCTACCGGGATTACTGAGCACAGCACTGTCAGAGGCATACTTCTAGGTGGGCGACATCATCCGCAAAGGAATAGACGCTGATAGCAAATGTATGCGTTGTGAGGCATCTAAAAGCATCACTGTTTCCAGAGACAGCTGGAAACACACACACACACACACACCCACACAAAGGCACTTGGAAGGGCTGGGAGTTGAACCTACACCTACCTACATGAACACACTACAGCATGATGCATTTACAGAACGCGCTACCAAGATTACTGAGCACAGCACTGTCAGAGGCATACTTCTAGGTGGGTGACATCATCCGCAAAGGAATAGACGCCGATAGCAAATGTATGTGTTGTGAGGCGTCTAAAAGCATCACTGTCTCCAGAGGCAGCTGGAAACACACACACGCACTTGGAAGGGCCGGGAGTTGAACCTACACCTACCTACATGAACACACTACAGCATGATGCATTTACAGAACGCGCTACCGAGATTACTGAGCACAGCACTGTCAGAGGCATACTTCTAGGTGGGTGACATCATCCGCAAAGGAATAGATGCCGATAGCAAATGTATGTGTTGTGAGGCGTCTAAAAGCATCACTGTCTCCGGAGGCAGCTGGAAACACACACACACACACACACACACACCACACGCACTTGAAAGGGCCGAGAGTTGAACCTACACCTACCTACATGAACACACTACAGCATGATGCATTTACAGAACCGCACTACTGAGATTACTGAGCACAGCACTGTCTGAGGCATACTTCCAGGTGGGTGACATCATCCGCAAAGGAATAGACGCCGATAGCAAATGTATGTGTTGTGAGGCATCTAAAAGCATCACTGTCTTCAGAGGCAGCTGGAAACACACACGCACTTGGAATGGCTGGGAGTTGAATCTACACCTACCTACATGAATACACTACAGCATAATGCATTTACAGAACGCGCTACCGAGATTACTGAGCACAGCATTGTCAGAGGCATACTCCTTTACTCCTAGGTGGGTGATATCATCCGCAAAGGCAAGGATGCCAATAGGGAATGAATACAGAGTGAGCAGTCACACAGCATGTTACTATCCCAAGGTGGACGTACAGTTACACGGCAGTGCTGCACTCGGGAATACTAACTATCTACGGAGCACTACATCACGAAATGGATACGGGCTGCACCACAGACAGTACACCCTTTGAGAGAGCAACCAGTGTGTTTGATGTAGGCATCCATTGTGGCATAGCAACTACATATAATTCACCTGGATGGCCACCATGGCTATGCAGGATGTCAATGGCCATGGCTACACGCCTAGTATCAGACGTCGGTGCCGAATGTACTGTGTGTCCATGACTGGCATACTGGGCATGCTCACACACTTAGCCTTTGCAAAGTGCAAACATGCATACACATGGAGTGTAATCATGAAAGAGCAGAGTGTGGAACATACTGTGTGTCCACCTACACAACAGCAAACCGGGCATGCTGACACACTTAGCGTTTGCTAAGGGGAAACATACATGCACATGGGGTATAATCACAGAAGGGCGCAGTGTGCAATGTACTGTGTGTCCATCTACACAACTGCTTACTGGGCATGCTCACACACTTAGCATTTGCTACACGCCGTCCAGCATGCAGACGGAGTGTACACACAGAAGGCATACACATGGAGTGTAATCATGGAAGGGCAGAGTGTGGAATGTACTGTGTGTCCACCTACACAACAGCAAACTGGGCATGCTTACACACTTAGCAGTTGCAAAGGGGAAACATGCATGCATATGGGGTATAATCACAGAAGGGCCGTCCAGCATGCAGAAGGAGTGTACACACAGAAGGCATACACATGGAGTGTAATCATGGAAGGGCAGAGTGTGGAATGTACTGTGTGTCCACCTACACAACAGCAAACTGGGCATGCTCACACACTTAGCAGTTGCAAAGGGGAAACATGCATGCACACGGGGTATAATCACAGAAGGGCCGTCCAGCATGCAGACGGAGTGTACACACAGAAGGCATACACATGGAGTGTAATCATGGAAGGGCAGAGTGTGGAATGTACTGTGTGTCCACCTACACAACAGCAAACTGGGCATGCTCACACACTTAGCAGTTGCAAAGGGGAAACATGCATGCACACTGGGTATAATCACAGAAGGGCGCAGTGTGCAATGTACAGTGTGTCCATCTACACAACTGCTTACTGGGCATGCTCACACACTTAGCATTTGCTACGCGCCATCCAGCATGCAGATGGAGTGTACACACAGCAGGTCACAGTAAGGTAAACCTGTCCACACGCACAGGGTGGTCACACATGCAGTTACTCGTACACACAGATGACATCACAGGTGTCACGGGTGCAGGTCAAACATGTACACACTGCAGTGAACACCTTAGCTGTCATGCCAGCACCATGTCATCGGTGAAGCAGTAAGCCTCACGGTCCAACAACATGTGACATATGTCCACAGGTCTGTATAGCAGTGTACACCAGTTGTGCAGAGTACACATGTACTAACAATGATCCAACATGTGTGATGTAGTCCACCCATATCAGTATACATGGACAGGTCGGCTCCACACATACCACAGCCCTGACACAGCTGTGACACATGACTGCTGCTGTACCACAATGAACAAACGTCTGGATATGTCATACATGTGATTGTCTGGATGTGTGCATGGACTGCACACATGACACATACAAAGCCTGTGATGTACCACATGCATAACACTGGCGTACGCAGTGCTACACACACGAATGGAAGGTGGACCCATGTCTGTGGAATGCTCCCACTACAGGGTGTAGCAGTGTTGACTGGGACACATACCCTTGTATTGTTCGCCTGTGACAGCTGTGATACCATACCACAGTCCATGTTGTATGTATGTCAACACACATGTCAAAAAGTAGCAATGCATACACACATGGCAACAGGAGACACATGTGACATGTGTACTGTGCATGGAGCAGCCATGCATGAGCAGTGGCCGATGTCCATAACATAGTTGCAACAACCTACCACATGCATACCCATCATAGGGGCCGTTATACAGTGGCATAGAAACAGCACGTATGGAGGTATGTGTGTACATAATGTGTTTAAACACCTGTCTGCATGCATGCGTGCAGGTGGTGGCTCACAGTTGTGTCACACACCATCCTACCCTGCCATGTGCATACAATATGCTATGTCGCTGTTACATGACAGTGCTGACATAATGCATACCCAGCAGTCAGGTGTTATTGACTGTATGTCACATGGCAACTGTAACACCTACCACCCCCCCAAGTGCATATATCAGCACATCTGCCGGATACAGTGTTGGTACACATAATGCACTACATACCGCTGCATGCCTGCACATGTATCATATGGCGGGTGTAGTATTCCCAGCACTGACATGTGTGCATGACTGTGTGCCCATGTATGCCACATATCGGGGGGAATATGTCCCACGTGCTACACATCCCTGTACACCATAGTAGAGATCTGTACATACCTCAGTGTGGGGAGCATGCATTTGGATGGTGCAGTACATGCAACACGTTGTCTCTCTGTGTACACATGTGTGGTCACCACAATGTGTGTGTCTACATGTTTGTATGTCTGCTGCTTGGTGTGAGGGTGTATGCTAATATACTGTTGTGAACGAACACGTACCACACATGGTGACTATCCCGTAATGGTGCTGCATTGCACAACCCTGTCGATGCCATAGGTGTGAGCCATACTGTCTACCTGTGCAAGTCCGCTCCCTGTGACATGGTGTGTGGGTGCATAGTATTGTGAGTGTGCTGACCACACAGGCAGGTGTCCCCATCTGCACACTATGGGGTGTGCATCATAGTGGTGTACACCCCATGATTGAGACCATGTTCCTGTACTGTTACAGGGTCCTACTGCTGCACAGCGTGCCCCACAGCTGACAGGTGACACCTGAAGTCAGTGGCCATCACGCTGTGTATGACACCTGCACCATGTCACCATACCTGTAGTGTGTCCTGCTATGTATGTGACATCTCTGTCCACTGTAGCCTGTGGCACCGACCACATGCGTCAGGTGCAGTATATGTGCGGACATGTGTGTCATGTAGGTGTCCAGGCAGGTTGCGGGTACATGTAGTATGCTGATATTGCCAGATGTGCCTGTGAGTAATCCACAGCTACACATGGGGGACCGATAACGGTGCTCCCTGTAGGCACATGCGAGTACACCATAGGAGGGATTCAGGGTATCAGAACCAACATGGTGCTACACATGTAACCGTCACACATACCGTGAACACATCACAATGCATGCTGCACCTGCACTACATGGTATGTCTGCTGCATGTTGACAGTACACAACCCACGTCACATACGCATCTGTCAGTATTCATACACAACCACTGCAACATACACATCCCATGCTATGCATACACAGGTATCACATACACATCTGTCAGTATTCATACACAACCACTGCAACATACACATCCCACGCTATGCATACACAGGTATCACATACGCATCTGTCAGTATTCATACACAACCACTGCAACATACACATCCCACGCTATGCATACACAGGTATCACATACACCTCTCACTATCCTGTCCACCCTGTTCATCAGAATATATTTGCATAACCCTGCACCGATGGTGTGGATGACAGGGATGCGGCAGAGGCTTCATCATATGCACAGGGTGATATGTTTGTCAGGGGCATAGGCTGCACCAATGGATAACATCATGTGTGTGTGTAAGGGCCGGTGGGTTTACTGGACATGTCTGTGCAGAATGCATGTGGATGTGGTGGAGCCCTACAGTTGTGTCTGCTGTGTGTGGGTATGTGTGTACACAGTTCAGCCATATGTGATGCCTACACGGGGTATAATTGACAGCCCCAGACTGTACAGTGCAGGTTGTACAGCTCACTGTGTCCGTCCACGGCCACGTGACCTGTGCCTGCCTGGGGTTGCACGGGCACTACCGGGTGGAGGTACAGAGTGGCTACTGTCCGATGACACATGTCCACTGGAATCGTGTCCATGAATGGACCGGCCAGGACCACATCCATGTGGCCTGCTGTGTCCTGGTGTGGACAGTGCAGCACCAGCTGCACTGCTACTGCTACCGGCACTATGTGAGTGGGCATGAGAGGTGGCACACACACGTCGACCTACACTAGGTGGTGTTGCTGGCCTATGCCCACGTGTCCTATACCTCACCCCTACCAGGTGTTCCAGCACAGACAGCTCACGCTCGTGGATTGCCATGCCTCGGTCGAGGATTCCAACCATTTCACCTAATCACCTATCCAGTACATTAGCAATCTGCTGTTGAGCATTTGCCAATGACTGGATGTTGTCATTCAGGGTACAGATTGCAGCCCTCTGCAGCCTCTGCCCTTCTTGGTTCTGCCGTTCTGCATGTGCCTGTGCCACTATTACAGTCTGGAACATGCATCTGGTGATACCAGCTGCTGCGCCCTGTGCTGCATGTGCATGTCTGCAAGAGGTCCTCCTACGAGCAGCACCAGCCACATGCCTGTGTGGCACATCACCAGTCATTACACTGGCAACATGTTGTGTAGTCACACCTTCTGTAGACACCACACATTCCTGTTCAATGCCAACAGACGCTGACTGTCCTTCTTCTATGGGCAACGGTGATGTGGTATGTGTTGGCATCAGAACCATGTGCGGGGAAGAGGGGGACATAGGTGGGATGGTAACCAATGGCACAGATTCCACCCCTGATAACCCTGCCTGTACCTCATGCATATGGTCATCACCGCTAGTATCTGTGGGGACACTAACATCAGATGGACTGCAGGAGGGTAATGCACCTACACCACCTGTGAATGCAAAGACATACTGTAAGGTACATTACACACAGACACACACACACAGACACACACAGACACACACAGACACACCATGCATGTGATATTTCAGATGGCATGCAGCATTCCTGCACTACAGCACAGGGAATGCAGCTCAGACATTAATAGTGTTAGTATGCATACCACCCTGGGGTGCACACTACATCAAGCAGATGTCATATCAGTAGGCATGCAGTACACACTATCATGGTAATTTGCATGCATCACTGTGATACACCATGTGGCCACAAACAGGTTAACAGTACACATGGTTGACGTTACCTTGACATGTAATCCACTGACATGTGCAGTAACATGCATACATGTTTGACACAATAGTGTCCTGACACATGCACAGCATCATAATGGGCCTCACAGTGCAGTGTTGTGTGTACAGCCTACAGATAGAATGCATGTTTAGCAAATGTGTATGTGCAGGTGTGATTAGTGTGAGCTGCGTACATAGCTATACAGTGTGGAGTACAGGCACTGTGCCATTGCATGGCAACATGATGCATGTATGTTGCTGTGCAATGCATAACATGGATGCATTGCATTGCCATGACTGCAACACAGTCATGCTGTTCCACAGATCATATATGGTAGACATCGGTGACACCTCCGGTGGCTGCAGACAGGCATTCCGGTTGTCCGGTGTAACACATCAAATGTACAAGTGGTCCACTACGGCTATGATTGCACTATGTGTGGACAATGTGCAACGGGGTCTATCCACATCAGACGTACTGTGTGGCAACATGCCTGAGGCTATCACCCATGGCCATGTGTGAACGGTTGTTGGACAATTGTGTGTGATGGGCATCTTGTACACATGTCTGTGGTGTCCCATGTGACATACACCCATACATGTCAGAGGTGTCACAATCCACAGGGCTATGCAGACAACAGTGTGGATGTGTGTTATGTCGGGTGTAGGTCATGTGATGGTGTGACAATATTGTGGACAGAACACCACAAGCTTGGGACATGTCGGGTGGCGTGTCACAATGTGTGCACACAATGCAGGGGCATATGTCACAATGGTGACACCTGTGTGCTGCCCAGATCACTGCTCACTGTGTGGTACTGTGTGCGTACCACAAATGTTGTTCCAATGCATACTACATATGCATCCATTGTAGAACACCTCCACCGTTGTATGCATAGCTGACCGCACATATCACATTGACAGGTACTGTGGTTTCATGCCGGTGTATACTAATGGTGTATCTATTGCACATGGGTGGCATGTGTGTGTGTCTGGTGGTGCAACCTGTATAACGTGACTGGAACAAAACCCGGGTGTGCATGTTATACCTGGCCACATGGCAAATAACTCTACACTGTAACATGCCTGATACTGACAACAGTCTCACCTGCGATGGACCCATGTCTGTGCGACACGCCAGAGGTACCTGTATAGGGGCGACACAACAGTATAAACATTATCCATGACTGTATGACAGCCACAGTTCGCACTGTGCATGTGAACACATGTACCTGTGTGATAGCATATGGTATGCACACGTCTGCATACACAACGTAGCATACTGTAGTATGCAGCTTGTGTGCCCATATACCTGGCATGTGTTGTTACTTTACATGATGTACAGTGACACCTGCAACTACAGTGGATATCATACTCATATGCAGGACTGACTTACCAGGCAACTCCAGGCTCATTGGTTGGGAGACACCCACCTCCACGATGGCGGCTAGTGTTTCCGCATGCTGTTCCCTGGGTGTCCCCAGACTGGCCAGTAGCTCCTCTGTGTGTGTGAGTGGGGGCTGGGTTGGTGGCCCACCACCTGTTCCACCTTGTTCTCTGGCGATTGCAGTGGCACGCTGTTTCGCATGCCGTATCAGGTCCGTGCAGTGTCTGCGTACCTGCTGGTAGGTGTGGTTGTTGCCACCCACATCATTCACCCTCCTGCGTATATCCTGCCACAGGTCATCCCGCTGCTGAGCATGCTGTGGCACATGGCTGAACAGCACGTCATAGTTGTCATGGAGCAATGGTATGATGACATCATCCTCCTGGCGGCTGAAGGCTGGGAGTCATGAATGTGGCATTATCTGTAAGACATAATGATGGTGACAGGTCACATTTACACTGATGTACTGGCATAACGCTGAACATACATTGCTATGACATGTACGACATCTGCACAGTAATCTCTGAGAATCATCATGACACTGACACAGCTGACGTGTTGCTGTCACACCCGTTACACCGTTATGCAGTGGATATCATATCTCTGTGTCAACTCATCACAGTGTACATACTCCACGTAGATGGTAACTTGCTGTGGACATGTGTACTTGCCTGCACCTGTGTTCTTACCAATCTGCACTTGGCCCAATGTGTCCACAGTACTACTGTTCACCTGGATGCTGTGTATATGTCACATAGCATCAGACGCAGCTGTTATGGATGTCAGCAGTGACACTGCACACATACACATGGACACCTGTACATGCATGTGTTTTGCCATATACATCTACTCAGCACTATACAGGTGTTGAACATCCTGCCACGGCTCGCCTGTATTGCACATGTGATACACATGGGACAATGTCTATTCATATGACATTTGCAGGGATGGGCAAACATAGCATGTGTGCGCACGTTGTACACGCTGTCACACAGCAATTGTGACACCACAGGGTGCATCAGTGCCACATTACTGATCCAGTCAGTTGATAGTGCATGTACCATGTGGCCATCGCACCATGTATGACTATGATGACACGTGCAGCCTTGATGGATAGGGTTGCATGGTATGGCAGGGTATATCACATATATGGCACAGGGATGTGTCCAGCCTGTGGAATACCAGTATTAGGATGGTGGCTGTCAATTCCATATGTCATTTATATAGGTATATGGACATGTCGCATGTCCATTATCATGGTGTGGACAATGTCCTTCTGCAAGGTAGGCAGCATGCTGCATGGTGGAGGTGTGTATTGTGCATGCTGGTATCGCACATCCATGCATAAACATTACCCCTGACAGGTGCTATGTGCTGTACTATTGTTCAACACAGTGCTCTATATTCCCGCACGGTGATATCCCGTGCACATGGATGGTACCCTGACCTGACATGGGTACCTCATATGTCTACATCCAGTGCCTGCTGTCACCACCATGTCAGCGGGTGCACTGCACAGCACCATCCCTTCCACAGTGACCATGGTGTTGGGCACAGCCTAGGTATTCATTTATGGGGACGGGGATGTTCACATAGCGGTGGCAATGCTGGTATCATCCATCAGACCGTACACCTATGACACACACCTCACACACACAGCCCATTCATGTTGTTCGCGACATTGACACAGCTATACTGCTAGGTCAGGTCCATTCCCAGCCGTACATACAGAGATGCATAACATTTCTCTCTGTGGCATGGGCTACAATGATGGTGGTGTTCAACACATACCATGTTCGACTGTAGCTGGCGCTGATGTTCTGTGCACATGTCAACACATTAACCCTGTTCTACTGTAGCCAGCGGTGATGTGCTGTGCACATGTCAATGCTGCACATTGTGTTGATGTCTGTCTGTCAACAGGTCATTGGTGGAACACGCAAAGGTATTTGTAATCAAATATACATGCCGCCCTGTACAGCTGTACTGCTAACATCTCAGGTGCTAATGTGTCATGGACATGCACACCTTACCCAGAAAGGTGATAGTTCATTGTCACCCTTACTCATCACTGCTTGTGGGTTGCTATTATCCAACACCCTATTTGTATTGTACGGTCAAGCTATGCACCTGTGCAGGACATGTGAGCATGTAATGCGCTACTGATTACCTTTGCACCCATTGCACAACATGTCACACAGGTACGCTGGCAGTCATACACTTCGCAGCTTGCTGAAGGTACATCAGGTGTTGTACACACTTAACACACATATCCTGTGGGACATGGTCGTATGTACAGGCATGTCCAACCATCACGTGCCAGTGCTACCCCTATATGATGGATATGTCGTACATGTGGCAATACAGCAACTGTCACATGTACTCGTGCAATGCTCCCCTACCAACGTACAGCGGTACTGCCTGTGGGAGATGTGCTTCTGCATCCATGCTGTGCCCATAGCTGTCAGTTGTACATCATTACGTGCAACGTACCTCATTTGGTGTTCTAACAGGTGCATGTTCATCAAGGTTCCACATTGGAAGGGTCTGTCACACATTCATTGTTGTACACGGTTTACATGCCAGCCATGGCTTACTAGATGGGAATCATAGTAATTCATTGGGATATCATATTTATACATTAGAGCAGTGTATTTCAGCCATCATATACCCTTCCTAGTTGACACTGTTAGTCAGCCAGTAGTAGGTGTTCTACGATCTGCACATTAGTCACACAGTACGCGGGCTACTGTTACCCATTCTGGGGACAGGGTGCTGACAGCTGTGGATGGGGTGATACTGTCGACAACCATGACTGCACCTGATGGTCAGATCTGGATGTGTAACATTCACATCACACACCTACCATCACATAGTACCACATCGTCTACAATAATGGACATTCCTGCAAGAACAACGTATGCAATATGTCTGTATAACCACTGTAGGCACCACTGGTGGCCCCCAGCATGGCAGCCAACATCACCAGTGTATATCCCGCAGACTCATGGGTTACAACATTCACAACACACCAGTCACGGATGACTCTGTTGTGAATCACAATGCAGATCCACACATCATGTTACACAAGGCATCATGCACTGAGATGTTGTGGACGAGTGAATACCTCTGCAACTCAACATACGCACACATGACACATCACCTGGTACAATATATCTCTCATACATCATGTTATTGTGACTGCCCTGTGATGGCAATACACAGACTACGTGTACTGGGACATGCAATGGCTCCCCGTATTATAGCCCTCTGGGTGTGTGTCTAGCCATGGTGTACATTCGGCAGTGGTCTGGACACAGGAACACTGTACATTGACCTACTGTGTCACTGCAACAGTTGTCTATGCTCCTGTTGTTATTGTACAGGCATGTAGTATCTGCCCGCTATGACAGTCCAGGTCAAACACAATGCTGTGGCATGCATGACCTGCAGCCATCGGCCTTGGGTGTAGAGCACACATGTACATCTTCACATGCTATACTGCCTCTCTGGCAGTTTCACATAACTGTCACCGGCAGGGCTGTAACTGGCAGGCACGGCATGGGGTCATGTGGAACAATGCTTGCATCTTCCACTGTGATGCACACATGTTAGGCACACACACTATTGCACCGCTCACATATCTCTGCGGTGACTGGGACCTGCCTCCATGCTCTGCACAGAACACCTGCGATTACGGATTGTACACGGACCGTACCTTCCAGGCACATACCTGGACCGGAACACCCACAGATGAGGGGTTCACACATCACACAGTGTTTTGCACACATCCTGGATAGTTGATTAGCACAATGCATCATTGGTGCTCCATGTGCAGATAACCGTGTTTGTGACCGCTATACACATTGTAACACGCGACAGAGTCAACATTGTACACCACAGGTTACATACCGTCTGTGATGTTATAGTGTACATTGGGCCTCAGACAGCTACTACTGCTGTGTGCTGACAGTAACCCACACTTCCCTGGGATAGACACCCATGTACCTACACATGCTTGAGTCATGCACTCCGCTCAGCTGGATGACACAATACACAACACATACCATACCTACACTACCCTTAGCATGAACACTACCTCCATGTGACTGGTGTGTCACACCTGGGGTTATCCCCTCTTTGGTGGGTTCCACACATATGCTACACGGCCTTGCTAGCCACACCCTGGAAACACACCCATCACAGCATACACGGAACATGTGTACTACAACAACTACTACAGACATCTGCTGACAGCAGTTGTTAACATCATGACACCCGAGCAGATGGACACTACACATACATATGCTGACACATACCACTGTGCACTTCAGTAGCATGTACACAATTGCAGGAATCATGCTATTCCACACAGAGACATGGCGGTACTGACCAGTTCACAGACGCCACTGTGGTGGTCATGTTCCATGCACATATGATGTACAACCACAAGTACAGGCTGTTGCACAGTGGTGTACATTCACATGTGTGGGGTGCATCACTTGTCAGCCATGGTGGGTCCTCAAGGTCCATCATCACATACTCCAAGGCTAGCTACCTAAACATGACTGCCCCACATGGCAGTGTGGGGCCTCAGGCATTGTGGTGGTATGTCAGTATTCTTTGGCAACATCCACATCTGATGTCACATACAATAGTCAACCAAGCATTGCAGACTGAGGTAATGTTGGCAACGTGCCAGGCGATGGTGTACTTACCGACAGTACACCCTCTCACTCACTACAGGGTCGCAATCCGTACATCGTAGTGTCCCTGTGGTCACATACACAGTACTGACATACACATGATATGTCCTGGGACACTGGCCCAATGTCACCTTCCAATGTCCCTGGCTGTAATGTCCCACCAACCTGTTCGGTATATGTCACCACACCAGGCCACTATATTCACTGCTAGCCTTTTGTCGGACATTGTGGACCCTGACTGCCGCACAGCAGCATTTCTCGCACTACACACGGGTGGCACTGCATTGCACGAGTGGGACTATAGTCATACACTCCTGACTGGACCATTCTGCATGGCAATGGGGCACATCATCAGGAACGTGATTCCCACATACATTGATGGCCTCCAGTCCTTTCCTAGCACCCGGGTTGGGCTTGTGAATGCCACGGCAAGGCACATACACATTCTGGGCACCTGTCATACAGTTGCTAGGGCAGTTGAGGATGGTACGGAGGCCAACACATCATACGTTGTCCTCACATTGCCTTTCAGCACCTTTCAACATTCTGGTATTGACAACATACACATCCACCTGCACATCATACCCTGTGTCTCAGGATGTTATGTTATGTGGCTCATGGACAGTACACACAGTGGTGCCAGCATACCATAGTACCTACTACATGTCAGGTACATATTGCATTACACAGTCCTCAGTCATAGGGCCACTCATGTTCACTATATGCTTACATACGGTACATGCTGTCACAGAGTACTGTCCATGCCTAGATTTCCCACACCTACATACCAAATGCCATTATTGCTCCACCAGCTCATACCAATACCAACCATATGGGTGTCAGTGTGATGGATACTTCATATGAGTATCATGGCATCAAGATGCATGACACATGGTGCATGCACATCACCTTTGCATAACATCATTCACCCACTGACTATCACATGGATAGTGGTCCCCTACATACATATCACATTGTACATGGTTGCAGTACACACATACGCCACACACAGTCCTGTGGTTACCGTATTCCACTGTGGCATGGATATCCTTCTGCAAGGCCACACCTATCTGTACTGTGTGTGATGCTGGTACATAGGTGGGCATTGTACCTGTGAACTACACACATCTACACACAGTCAAGTGTACAATACCACATTTATGGTGTACCTTCAACAACAGCTACAGCTTTACATGGCACAACATTGACATGCCATGATGTTTACTGGGCTCAGACAGTTTACATATGCGGTTGTAATACGGACAACACATCTGTACACATCTGCATACCACATACTCAGGGGTGTCTTCTGCTCTGACACGGCCCATGTCCACCACATTATTGATGCATATACTCCTCATACATGACATCTGAGGTGGGCACTGTGAACGAAATACTCCTGGATATGTGCACACACACCACACTGCATGGGCTGTGCTTCTGTGTTACTTCCACAAACCTAACACACACCATGCTGTGGCACATAGGTCCTGTGTACATCCCGCAGGGACACACAGTAGCACTGTTCATGTGATACCTCCCTTGCTGTTTGAGTGACACATGTAGTCCTGGTATCACCACAGCAGCTGTACTGTGTAGAGGTGCAGTTGACACCTGCCTCTGCTGTTCACAGGACACTACCATGGAGAGGTGACACTACTGTGTACACTGCACATGTGCTTACACATGGACGTGCCAGACTGCATTGTAGCCCACTGTGCACCTGTGCAGATACTACAAGTCCTTTGTGCATGGTTACTTGGTGTCCCTTCTATTTAGAGTAGCTATCATGCTACTACTATGTCCCATACCTACAGGCCATATGTATCCTGTTATTGTACATACCAATAGGCGATACCTGTGTTATGCATGATATGCCTGTGATACTGTGCATGATATCTGTCATATCTACCTAGACAACTATACATTACACATATTTCACATAGTATCCCCTAATGCAGAGCATACTTGCACGTCGGCCACACCTTACATATGTCATCAACGGTATATGCTCATACACATGCGTGCTGTGACAGTATACATCCATGTACTATCCCCTGCTATGGCACTTCCTTGTTGGACATCCACTGCCAGCAACAGCGTGTGGTATGGCATTGTTCTCTTTAATGCCCTCCTGTAGCATCCCTTGTGGTGTCTCTGCTGTGTACATGATGTCCCACTGCTGTACACACGGTGTCTACAAGCATTGGTATGCTCAGCAAGACATCACTACATAACTACCTTTCACCACTTTCTGCATTACGGACAAGTGTAATTAATTACAACCACCATTCACATACAGTACAGCTTATTAATACAGATCATGCGTTACACAACCTTACATATCGTGTGTTCTACATACCTTGTTGGTGTTTCGTTCCGTTTATTGTTTTCCCATTTCCTTTCATTTTCGGTAGTACAACGCTGTTTCAGTATGAGCATACGGTTTGAATATCCTGAGAGTCATCCTTATATACGTCGATACCTGCAACATGTGAATCCATCCCACCAATTGCTGTTCCTCAGTGAGTAATTACGTGCATATCACCTGTGCATCTACTCCATTCGGAAATTACACGTCGATACTGGGGTATAATTGGATTCTCCACCTGGGCGTTGGCTATTTGCCCTACCTTCGTGGAGATGGTCTGTATTGTGTTATGTTATGTGTAACTGCAACTGCTATGCATAGGGACAAGTATATTTTGAATTCATGTCACCCGTGGATTGTGTGTGACAGGTGTAGTATTTGGTTCAACATGTGGGTGTACCTGTCCTGCCGACAAATGATAATGGTGTATTGCATTCCAAACTGTAACATGGCTGTTGTTTTCCTTTATACAATGCATGCAATTATGCATCCGCCTTTAATTGTGTCTCCCACGTGATATGTTGTGGTTATGCAGATGTCATTGACTGACTGTATGTTTGTGCTGCTATTACGGTTTGTATTCCTTTAATATCTACGGTGGGGGATATTGGTGGTTGTACGTAACGGATATGGTTTGTGGGCCTTGCATCTCTACATAGACAGTATAGTTGTCTGTGTGCTCCATCCCTTCTTGGAGAGTTAACAGTTAATAGTCTTTTGTTATGGGAGTCTAGGTTGGGCTGTTGTTAATTGGTTCCGATATCGTCTGCAGGTGAGCGTGCTGCATGTATACCTCTGTAACTTCTGTGGTATATCAGCAGCTATGTGTACGTGAGTAATTACATGCATATCACCTGTGCATCTACTCCATTCGGAAGTTACGCGTCGATACTGGGGTATAATTCGATTCTCCACCTGGGCGTTGGCTATTTGCCCTACCTTCATGGAGATGGTCTGTATTGTGTTATCTTATGTGTAACTGCGTCTGCTATGCATAGGGACAAGTATATTTTGAATTCATGTCACCCGTGGATTGTGTGTGACAGGTGTAGTATTTGATTCAACATGTGGGTGTACCTGTCCTGCCGACGAATGATAACGGGGTATTGCATTCAAAACTGTAACATGGCTGTTGTTTTCCTTTATACAACGCATGCAATTATGCATCCGCCTTTCATTGTGTCTTTCATATGTTGTGGTTATGCAGATGTCATTGACTGACTGTATGTTTGTGCTGCTATTACGGTTTCTATTCCTTTATTATCTACAGTGGGGGATATCGGTGGTTGTATGTCACGGATACGGTTTGTGGGCCTTGCATCTCTACATAAACAGTATAGTTGTCTGTGTGCTCCATCCCTACTTAGAGAGTTAACAGTTAATAGTCTTTTGTTATGGGATTGTAGGTTGGGCTGTTGTTATGTGGTTTCGATATCGTCTGCAGGTGAGCTCGATGCATGTATACCTCCGTAACATATGTGGTATATCAGCGGTTATGTGTACGTGACAACTATCCCTTGTAATTCTGTCCCAGATATTTGCAGTCATTGTGGTCCTGTTGTTGGCATATCCTGTTTGCCAGTGGTTGCCACATATTCAAATGGGAATTGATTGTTTGACACTTGTGGAACACACAGCGGTGTTTATGGGCCAACACGTGGCCATGGTCAGTACTGGGGTAGCACATACTTTTTTCCGCGGAACATACCTATTGCTGTGTGACTTTGCCAACGTATCATATTGCATGTAACATATCAGTGTTGTACATACAGGCATGACTATTACATACGTCCTTTCCATTTCTTATGGTGAATATTCCTGTGCTACCATCTGGAACATATTCACTTTGTATCATTCTATGTCAGGACACACCTAGCCAGGGTGGGGCTGTCACTACTACTCTGGGACTAGTAGTGAACATATGCCTGAGGCTAGTGTACCGTATGCCTACACCTAATATTCTGCTCTGCCTCTACCTTGGCACCAACATACACATGTTGCAGACACACACACATTACACTCACACAGCGACGCACACGGCACCCTCAACGCACACGCACACATACTATGGCACTCACGGGGACGGTTGCACACAGTACCTATGTGGACCGCAACACCGGCAGCAGTGACTACCTCTCCCTTCATATCATCATACTATTACACGTGCATGTACTGTTACAGTACTGTGTTCTGTCGGTCTTTCAGCCTCGCGGTTATGCATATCGGTATGTTACACGTTCCATGGTTGGCGGTATCCTATTATTGTGAACCTCCCGGATGTTGAGAATGTCGTTGCACTATCTATACTATGTACAGATATCGCTGGATACATCTCAGTCACCTTATATCCCTCTGCTTCCCTTTCTTATCTGTATTATATATATGTATATGTGTACATATTTATCTATCTATATATATATATATATATATATATATATATATATATATATATCTATATATATATATATATATATATATATCTATATATATATATATATATATATATATATATATATATATATATATATATATATACATCTTATGTAACGTGGCAGGCACACAGCAACGCCATATGCTGTAGGACTCACGTACTGTTCAGGTGTTAGCGTTACATGTTACACTGGCTGTTGGGTTTACAGTGTTTGGGGGCTGCCTATGTTGGAGTCACACATAAGGCCACCCATACATTACACTTTACAGGTGGTCATGTTTGTGTGCCGTCCATTTCACTGTGTGTGCAGGTGGGGAGGTGTCAGTCCATGGGGCCTACGCTGTCAGAGTATGTGCTATATGTTCCCTCTTTGCCAAGGCGTAGGCATATTGGGTACGCCTCCGTCTGCCTACTGGGGCTGGCACAGTGTGTTCATGGTCTGGAACCCTCTGTGCCTGGACTGGCCTTGGCAATTGTGGTGGGCTTTGTGGCCCTTCACCATTATGTCCCTGCAGCAGCTGCTTCCGCAGGATCATATTATGTAGCATGGCACATACTATGAATATGTGGGCACATGTGCCTGGAGAGTACTGCAAGGCTCCACCAGATGTATCCAAGCACCGGAACCATGATTTCAGCATCCCGAACACATGCTCTATGATTATTCTGGTTTGAGCGTGTGCCTCATTATGGCGTTCTTGCATGTGTGTGTGTGCATTTCTGATGGGAGTCATCATCCACGGCTCCAGTGCATAGCCAGCATCCCCCATGAGATGGCCTTGTGGGATGTCCCCCCTGACAAATACCTGATACAGCTGTGAGGCATGCCAGATATGGGAGTCGTGGTAACTTCCAGGGCTGCCAGCACACACATCCATGATAATGCCCTGGGCATTGCACACGACCTGGCAATTGATTGAGTGGAATCCCTTGCGGTTTATGTAGCGTCTACCCTGCTCGCTAGGTGGTGACTTGATTTGTATGTGCGTACAGTCTATCGCACCCAGTACCTCCGGGTATTGTGCCACATGGTGGAAGTGGCGCATATTGCTAGCCAAATCCTCCTGAGATCTGGGAAGTATATATGCTCATTGGCATGTGGTAACATGGCATCCAGGAACTGGTGTAGTACCCTGGATGCTGATGCCTGTGAGATGCCCATTATATCTCCAGTTAGCCTTTGAAAGGTACCTGTGGCCAGTATTCGCAAGCTTACACATACCTTTGTGTCCACTGGGATGGGTTCCCCTCTGTTGTTTCTTGTTCTCAGGCGTGGCCGGCACAGCTCCACTATTTGCTGTAACATGTCCCTGTCCACCCTGTAACGCTCTACTATCTCCAGGTCATGTAGCCCCTGGTAGGTTACCCTTGGTCTGAACACTCTCCTTCTCCTCCGAGGCCTGCGGTGGTTGTCGGCATCCTCCTCGACAACACCGTCTGTCTCTAACACATGCTGATGGATCACAGCTATGGCAGCACCCAACATGTACATTTTAAAAGTTCCCCATGTGTTTACACCTATGGTGCGGCGTTTGGGAATACACGGCTGTGTGTTGTGTGCATTCACACTTTATACTATTGTGCTGTGCACACCGATGATGTCATAGGGTGTGTTTGTACGGCCGTATCTAAGGGTTATCTTCCGTGTTTTACCGATGGAACTACAACGGTGTTGCCTTTGGTGTTGAATTACTCTTGCCTGCCACGGATTACCTTTTGACCTTCCCTTACTATTTCTGCACATTGCACCTACCATTTTCTGGCATGCATCCTGCAGAGCACTGTCATTTGTACTTGCATGGTCATGGCATATCATGCGTTTTGTGTGCTACTGCCATTGTGCTGCCAGTCTGCTTTGCTCTGCTGTGTCAGGTCTTCTATCTTTGCAATCTGCTACCTCCCCTACTTTCTTTGCATTCATATGCCTCCCCTATCCTGTTTTGCAGGTTTCTGCATGCACAGTTGTCAGCTGCTGTCGATTGGCCTTTGTGGGTTGATTAGTGTTGATTGCTCATTAGTACTCCAATTACACTTCTTCTGCATTTCCTTATATTCTTCACATCACCTTCCTGTTTCCGATATTGTTTGCGGGGCGTGCGTCACATTACTAGGTTCCGGGAACGTTGTCATCCTCGTACACATGCACTTTTGCGCGCATTGTGTGCTCTCAGCTAAACTATTACCCCACACCCCAGTCCTGCAGCTTTGATTTGCGATGTACAGCCCAGGTTTGCTGTGCTCCAAAGTGCTTACTGCTACGGTGGCACACCCCTCTGCAGATGTCATGTATTCCCTCTGAGCCACTCCTCTGTGATTTACCGCTGCGCCGTTTGGTACAACCTTACTCCAGCGGGGCATTTGCGATTCAGTATTATCTGCCTCATTTGCATGGCATTGACTACTAATTCATAGTTACCACGCCGAAGACTGCCGCAATTCCTTGGCAACCCTTGCACCGTGGTTGTGGCGTTCCATGCATACCATGGTGTATTATGTTGTGAACCTGGTGTCTATTATGATGCTGTTTTATAACATTGTTATATTATTTCATTATGTTGCACCTTCCACACACATGTCCTGCCGTTCTGATGTGAGTTACTGTGGACATGCCATTTAAGTTGTTATTTATGTGTTGTGCATATTTTCTTTTGCCATTGTCTGTGTATTTCCCCATTGGCATATGTTAACAGTGTGATACCTGGGTCTGACACTCTTCCATTACTCTGATGTTATGTTTGGGAAAATGTAAACCGTTTTTTTTTGGTTTACATTGCCGTGGGCTTATGCTACGCCTGCACCACTTCGTGAATCGCTATATGCCTTCATTTGCATGGTGACACACCGCACATAGGGTGTTTAGCATACCTACGCTGGGGGCTGCGCAGATCTGGCACACGCTGGTAGTGCACGTGGAATTGGATCGTACCTAAATCGCTCGGCGGCCATATTTGGCGTTATAACGCCTACGCTATGCGTGCGCCTGGCGCAAGGTTCATGAATCCCGGGGATTGTCTTTCATTCAGTCTATTATAATAAGTGAGTGGTAACATTTAGTTTTGTACTTCTGACCTTTCATAATAATGTAATAAGCTAATACATTATAGCACCTCCTACCATCTAGAAAATGTAATGCCTACATATTCATAAAGCAATGACTGCACAATAAAGCAAACCTAGTTTTTAAAAAGTTATCATTTCTGTTCCTTTCAGCGATCTACATTTCACTTTCTGCATGTCCCAAGCTCCTTCAGATCTTGGCATGATATTTCCAGAGTAAGGAAAATAGCCTGTTTCATGGTCACTTGCTTGAAGTATGTGAATAAACTGACTCTTAAGACACCACTGTAGATATTGTTACAACATCTGTTATTTATGTTAGTGAGGGTGCCCATCAATACTGTAGACACAAATATTATGAAAGGATCGAGACCATTTACCAGTATGAGAAAAATATGCATAATCAGGAACTATTAAAAAAACGAAAGAAAAAAATAATGAGTGGCTTGCAAAACAGAATGACAACCTTTTCATCTCATTTCAGTACCTTAATGCAGTGATATGTGCCCTACCTTAACAGCTGTAACTATGCTCTTATTACCTATAAGACAGCATGCTATTTTTCCATGTATATAGGTTCATAGGTAGATACTAGGCTATCTGCCCTAGGGCATTTATAAGCCTAGCCAGAGTGTATTTGGCTTCCGCCTCCCTATTAGATTAGCCTACTGTGCCTCTGTAAAGTAGGTCACAGAAGGTACCCTTTTAAGATTAGTTTACTCTGCCTCTGTCTAGCAGGGACACAGGAGAGATCCCAGGGGTGAATTTGCGATTTCCCATCCACGCGTCCAAATTTCTCTTGAAGAGGGTCAGTGAGGGGCTATGTCTATAGGTTCATATAAGAATGATTTTGCTTTTCTCTTGAGATAATACATAGTGAGTAGATGTGCTGACAGCACAATGACCCCTGGCTCCCTAGTTGTAGTACTCTTGGTTTTCTTCTGCATCTTCCATCACTTTTCCTCTTTGTGCTTAACTAATAAAAAGTATAAGCCACTTCTGGAGTCTTGATACTATGGAGGTTCAAGTATATAGGTAAGCAGTACTTATATAATTGAAAAGCATCTTAAATATTGTTTGCCTAAAAACGTCTACAGATGTGCACTGATTAACATTCTGTATAGTTCTGTATGACTATCTTTCTTACATCTGCACCTCTGTTATATTTAGTAACTGAAAGGTCCTTTCTTCAAACATATTCACTGAGAAAGTAATGCATGCCCTGTTTAACAAACCTTAAGTAACAAAGCATGGCAAATAATTAAACCAGAGTATGCATCGCATGCTTGTCACAACAGACATTCTCATCCATAATGGCCTTAGATTATTATATGTCAGGTGATGGGGCATAGAATAGGTAGGGCTTATAAATAAAAGAAAGCCCTAAGGCCACTAGTATGATGCTGCACTAATTATACTAATTCATTATTACAATAAAAATGCATTCACTCACAACTTTTGGACTATCTCTTATTTAACAGTCTACTAGCCAACTCCCAGTATGGATGTTGTCTCAACCATAGCACCACTACTTCCCCTTTAAATTTTGCTAATACCATCAATCAATACAGAAATGAAGGTAAACTAGTAGCGTTGATCTTTCTAGATCTGTCTAAAGCTTTTGACACCATCTCAAAGCAAAAACTATTGAAGTACTCTCTGACCTAAAACTCAGCCATGCTTACATTACTTGGTTCCAAAGTTATCTAACTGGTCAACAGCAAGTTCTTAAATGGCAGCAAGGCCTCTTTCCTTTACTGCTTGTTACTTTAGGGGCTCCACAGGATTCTATCCTAGGGCCCCTCCTCTTCAGTATTTTTAATAATAATCTTCACACTGCTACTCACCTTGTCTCCTTTGTTCAACATGCAGATGATTCTATTCTTATGTGTGCTGCTCCCACCCTACAACAACTTAAACATATAACACAACAGTCCTTCTCTGCAGTGGAATCCTGGCTCTCTAACTCACAGCTAATTCTTAACCCAAACCAAACCCTGTGTTTCTTATTCTTAGTCAAGCACTCTGCTTATGCTATGCTGATGAGGTCATAACAAGGCCGAAATGTGCATATCCATAGCTAGTGGGGTTTGGCTTTATTGGCCTGAAATTGTCCATTAAAACGACTTCAAATGTAAAAGTCATGGGCAATCAGAATCACCATATAGCTGAAACACCTGATGTTCATAAGGGTCATTTGCATATATCCCATGTGCCTCTGTTTCAGGAGGTTTGGGAGGTCACTCATTGGAAGTTGTAGCTTGGCTGGAGTTTTCATTTAGTTTTTTTTCTGATTGCTTTTTCAGTGTGACCTTCTAACTCTTTGTTTTAACTTGTTATTTGGGATATTTTGCAGTCACCCTAATGATAATGGACATCAGCTGGGTAAAACAACCCTGTGTTTTTTATGCTTAGTCAAGCACTCTGCTTATGCTATGCTGATGAGGTCATAACAAGGCTGAAATATGCATATACATAGGTAGTGGGGTTTGGCTTTATTGGCCTGAAATTGTCCATTAAAACTACTTCAAATGTAAAAGTCATGGGCAATCAGAATCACCATATAGCTGAAACACCTGATGTTAATAATGGTCATTTGCATATATCCCATATGCCTCTGTTTCAGGAGGTTTGGGAGGTCACTCATTGGAAGTTCTAGCTTGGCTGGAGTTTTCATTTAGTTTTTTTCTGATTGCTTTTTCAGTGTGACCTTCTAACTCTTTGTTTTAACCCAAACAAAAGCAAACTTATGCTCTTTTAGCCCACTTAAACCATAGATTCCCCACCTCCTGCTTTTTATATCACATCCAAAAGTAATATCATTATAACTATAGTATCCCAAACAAGACTCCTAGGTGTCATAATCGACTACAACATGACATCTGACATTCTGTTATATCCCAAACTATAAAGAAGGTACATATAAAATTAGGTTCCCTATATGGAAGCAAACCATTCCTAACCAACATAACAAAAATGGCAATTGCTAGAACCCACCTACTCTCTACACTTCTATATGCCTCACCCATACTTACCAATCTTAAGAAAACAGATCTAGGAAAACTAGAAGCCTGCTACAACAAAACAACCAAATATGCCACAAACTCTCCATACAGATCCCATCACTGCTTAGCTCTGAAACAACTCACCTGGTTAGAACTACCTCATCTCTTATCTTATACCCGCTCACAATGGCCTATAGATTACTGCACCAACTTGAAAAAACCCTACTCTCCAAAATTTACTACAGGCTTATTACAATGATCATGTCTTAAGTTCCTCTAATAAATCTCTTCTACAAATATTCAAATCTAATAATAGTGTTGGTGGCTCTCTTTACTCATATCACACAGCCAAAATCTGGAACACACTCCCTCAAACTATCAGATCGACAATTAACTTTTCCCACTTTAAAAAAATATTCAAAAGCCATTTATTTAACAGTTAGCTCTGCCCATGCTCTAGCCCTGATTAATTCACTTCCGTATTATTCCATCCTATTAGTATTCCAATAGTATTACCCGGTTTCCACCTAACCATTATACTGTTTACTTTTATTCCTAACTCCTGAGTATCTATTTTTCTGTATTAATTGCTCTTCTACTTTATTTCTCCTTGTCATTTTTCCTACACTCACCTAGCTCCCCACTAATTCCTATCTAACATACACCTCTTCCCTACTCTTTCAGCTCCCCAGTAGTTTCTATCTACCATACACCTTTTTCCCGCTCTTTCAGCTCCCCACTAATTCCTATCTAACGTACATTTCTTTCCCACTCTTTCATTCACTCCACAGTAAGCATCTCTCTGGGCCCATCCTTGTTCATTCTGCTCCTCAGGTACCCTATAAAGTGAGATACATCAACAATTGCATTTTCAAAACTGTACTCAATCCATTTTTGTTAATCTAACAATACCCATGAGGTATCTTATTGGCATTGTAACTACTTTTGTAATTGTTTGTATCTAAGTAATATTGTTATGCAGCCATGTAAATCTGCTTTGTTTTGCATTATATCCTTGTAATTATTCTTTGCTTTAATTTAAATCTATGTAACTTTGCTTTGCTTTCCTTTATATCTATGCAATTTTGTTTTTGTCTATGGAGCTTTTCTCCCGGGCCTCCGCTGAATATGGGTTTATGCCCAGTCGGACTTTTCCAGTAAGCAAATGTTAAATAAATAAATAAATGGCATCTAATAGTCTGCTCCATAGGGTCAAAAATATTATAGAAAAATACTGCCTCTGATTGACTTTTTTTTCTCACTTATACTGAAAATTCCTGTGTACTTCTGCCATACTAATATACGGTCTGGGTATCACAATTCCCTAGTCTATGTTTGCATGTAAGTGTTGCATTCTGAAACAGGTTTATTTATTTATTTTTAATTTATTCATTTGTTAACTGTGTAAGAGAATGGGTCTTCACGGAATATTTTTAACCATGATCTTGGCCACACTTAAAAATTTGCAGTAGCCAATTAATCTGCATGTTTTTAGGAGGTGGGAAAAATAGAGTACCAAGAGAAAATCACACAGACAAAGAGAGAACATGCAGTTTCTAGACAGGCAGGGACCAGAGGTCAGGACTGTACCCAAAATGCCTGGAGCTGTGTGGAGGAGATCAGATTAATCAATGTTTCCTTTTGATGCATGTATTATATTTGTCCTTACTGGATGACTGTCTCTCTCTCTCTCTTGCATGTACAGATATATTCCTTATGTTTTATGACATTGTTGCTTATGGAACTTTTGTAAATATGAAACTCGTGTGTGTTCATGCCTTAAAAGCCTGATCAGGGTGCTGATAAAATCAATAGGCACCCACTTGCTTAATCATTTGCACTCCTCTGACCTGCACATAAAAATACACCTTTAGAGTGCAGAGTGCTTTATCCTGTTACTAAAGATAAAGACACAAATACACAGACACGAGTTTGCTATATAGTCACTGTAAGACAATAGTGAACAGACCTTGTGAAAGCTGTGTTTCAGAAAGGCCGTACTGTGCCCTTACAGATTATGTAATAGTTCCACGATACACTAAGACATCATGTCTTAATGTCTTAGTTCCCATACTGCTCATCCTCTTAGCACAAGAAATCTGGACAAAGGCACAAAAATAGGGACAATTTTTAAATATTGCTCTATTAAACTTAGAAAGTTGCTAGAATAACAGGTTTTGCAATTTGCATAAATTTTCTGAAGGGTAAAAAGTCTGAGACTTAAATGTCTGCTATTACTTTCTGACTTCATTCTTCTATGATTTGCCAGAAAACCACACATTTTACAAGGAATAGACCAAAAATATAAGGCAAAATCTGGACATTCTGTGAAAATCTGGACAGCTGAGAGGCATTGTTCATGGCATCCATAAACTAGATTTAAAATCATGATATTATCATGAGCTGTACACAGACATCTTTGCAGGAATCTGAAATGGTAGGAATAGAATTCAGGAAGGAAGGCTTGGTGCACTGATCAAGATGCAGTAAAAACTCCTCTGACAAGTTCCAAAGGGGGAAGTGATTAGCATGGTATCACCCCACTGTGTCTTTGGGTCCTGGAAATGGAGCGCTATGCCTAACAAGTGATATTACTAATTGTTATTGGGTTTATATTAGATCTTCAAATGCTTAGGTTGTCTAACATTGAAATGTCGACACCTAAACGTCAAAGTCTAATAAACGCGACATTCCAATTGCGCAAATTTTTTCCCTGGGAAAAAAATTTGCTTGCCTGTCATCGGGGATTTGCCCCTTTCCCTGATATAGAGCGATCTCGGAGTTGGTATATTTAGTTGGGGGGGGGGGGTTTAGAGGTTTTTTTTTTTTTTTTTTTGGCCACACAAATTTTTTTCCCTGGGAAAAAATTTGCGTAATTGGCCTGTCACATTTATTAGATTTGACATTCTGGTGTTTGACAACCTAAGCGTTCGAAGATCTAATATAGACCCTTGTTATTAATAAGGACACACTTGTCATCTCTTTTAGTATTGTATGCCACATGGTGAACTGATTTTAAGTGTTATCTTATGTTCCAGTCTTAAATTATCTTCAGTTGTTAAGCCATTTCTACACAGCAGAATGGTATATTTTTTTTCCTGACATAGTACAGAATCTTTAGAGATCCTGCTCCCTCCTCCAACAGAAAAGCCCTTTATATAAAACTACTCAGGGAAGTGCTTCACTCTGTTATGTGGTCTGTGCTTGGAATTTAAAGTAATATCTGGGGCAGGAGAAGACTCATATTCAACCCTTTTACCAAATAGCATGGAACTGGGTAGGGCTTATAACTGCTCAAAATTACCTTTCATTTGAAGGCTTTAAAGAATGACTTATGGCACTTTGTAGCATGTTGTTTGTCATTATTTATTTTTGCTGGATCTGCTTTTTCTGTTCCAAAATGTCATCAAACATGAAATATATGCACATAGAAAAAAATGTAAGATGATTTTTATTTATTATGTGTTAGCCAGGTAAGTAAATAAGTCCTGGGACTAATTTTTACCATGATAAAGATGGAATATGACACATAAAATAATAGCTGACAAATAATGGAAAAAGTTACACGTCAAAATATGAATAAAGCATTCAGAGGTACACTGCGAAATAGCTGAAGTAAGTTGGGAGGTTGTAGGTGTAGTTTAAATCAGCTATTATCTTTGAATTATTGATATCTGTAGGATTTGGTCTGTCAGGTGCTCTTATAGCTTTTTTTCCCCTTGAATGAAACCAAGTATGTCTCACTCCTAGCAATTACTGGTAGGCTGTTCTATTCGACCAGGTGATTACCACAGATTCTGATTTACATATAGAAAAAGCCTGAGACTTGACTGGCTGTAGTGTCTGAGACAATAAAGTTACTGTCTAAAACCTCAGTGTATCAGTTCCAATTGCTTTTTCAGTTTAAATCACGCTTTTGATTATTGTATAGTCAAAACTCCAGGGTAGGGGGTTATAGTAGATTCACCCCATTTTCATTTATTCAGCTTATTTGAATGAGCCTTATGACAGCACCACATGTGGTGAAGGTAAATTCCTAATAGCCCATGCCCTGCTGTGTCCTTAGCTAATTCTTCCTTGCTAATTCAGTCATGTGTGAACATGAATAGAAAGTAGAGCTGAACTAACTACAACTGGCTTTAATTCAGTCTCCAGCTAGCTAAATGCAAACTCTACAGTAGTAATTACTAATCTCTATTATCTTAGGGAGTTGGAAAGATATTGGTGATGCAATGCTTCGATGCATGCCGGAGTGTTTGCTGTGAATCACACTACACTGCCACATTACCCATCTTTGATGCATTCACAGCTTCAGGTTTTGATTCTTCAATGTTGTGTTCAATTAATTTCAGAATGCTTCCAAAACAAGGGAGTTCTCATCATATTGGTGGACTTCCAGGGCCTCTGCCTATGCTCCTGGTGAGGAAGGAATTGATTAATAACCTGGACATTGAGAGCTTGCAGTGGGATCTGATCAGCAGGAATAAAAGCTTACTGTCAGAGCTTGGAGGCAAAGTGTGGGATAAACTGTTACAGAGGAGCCTTTCAATGGAACCTAGGGCATTCCCACTGTAGTAATTAATTCCCTGTACATGAGATACTCAAAGAGAGAGCTATAAGTGTGCAGAAATGTACGTATTACTAATGACTCCTCATATGTGCTCACACTCTGAGGATATAGCATTTAGTGGGAAAATACTCATATTCAGCATATAAATACTGCCATACAGCCTTACGTACACATCTAAACCCTTTCCCCCACAGCACCTGTAACACAGACTGCATTATCTGTCTGCACTGGGATGGCACTCACAAGGATTCTTTTGATAATGGGGTCATGCGCTGGGCCAGTCTGAAGTATGCGGTGAAGGAAAGAAATGAGGGCAGAAAGGAGACTATTGGCTAGAGATCAATCGGACAAGATTTAAAAAAAAAATAACTTTTTCTTGAGGGTCCTATCTAGTTAATGAAGTGTGATAAGACAAATAAATTTGGAAATGTTTACAATAAATGTATGTATGAACAGATTATGTTAATCTGTTGCTATAATATAAATTAATTATGCCTACATACTGCACTGTAGAATGACCTTAGGTATCTGAGTACTGTTACTCCTACTGATACTATTAACACATACTGCACTGTAGAATTGTGTTCAGTATGTGAGAATTATTACTCCCGCTCTTATTATTCATACATTTTGCATTGCATTTGGTATGTGAGAATTGTTACTCCCACTCTTACTATTCATACATACGGCACTGTAGAATTGCATTTGGTATGTGAGTACTGTTACTCCAACTCTTACTCCACTCCTCCTTCTACAGCTTATAAATGTAAATTAATTATGACAGAGTAGTTGGCTGCTTGGGAAAATAAAGTTTTAAAACTATGAGCAAGAAAAGCAATTAACAGTGAACAAAACCATTTAATTGTTTACATTATATTCTAAATACTGTAGCCAGGTGAAGGAACTATGCATAGATACATGTTTTCTGCGGCCAGCTAGGGAAACAGAAAAATTGGAAAGTTCAGCTGACTTAGAGCTTGGGTCACTTAGGATTGTGTGCAATATGGAATTCAAACCTAAGTGCTGCACAGAGCCTCAACCATTTTACACTACATCCATACCTCCCATCCTCTCAGCATACGAAATTTGGACAAAGCCATAAATAACTGGGGGATATAGGCCCAAAAATGTTGACATTTTTAAATATCGCTCTTATAAGCTTAGAAAGTTGATAGAACAACAGGGTCTGCATTAAAATTAATTTTCTGAAGAGTATGGAGTCTGAAACTCAAATGTCTATCATTATTTTCTGACTTCAGTCCTCAATGATTTACCAGAAAACAAAAATTTTATGAGGAACAGACCAAAAATATGAGGCAAAAATAGTAACATTCTGCAAAGATCTTGACATTTGAGAGGTGTAACTACACCATTATACTTATTTTGTTTTACTCAGTTTGTACAACATTATTACCATTACTGTTCCTGCAACAAAAGGTTCAAGATCCTTACCTAGAGCTACTCCTGCAGGCCAAGCTGTCAACCCTGCAATGGCCTGTCCTACAGGCATACCGCTCAACCTGTTAATGGAAGAAATCTGGACATAAATACAATAAGTGGGTGGGGATAAAGGCCCCAAAACAGGAACATATTTTAAATTTTGCTGTTATTAAGCTAGAAAGCTGCTAGAATAACAGTTTTTATGGTTGCATAGCCAGTGCTCTCATTTAACAATGTCTCTGCTCACTTGACAAGTTGCACCTCCAGCCATTGGAAGCATTAACCAGGACTCCAGGTTCTTAATGCAATAATTCTCACTATTGAGGTAAAAGAAAGCTGTGCACAACCACATTTACAAATCTCCTTATCACATCATAGCAGATCTATAAGTTAGCTTTAGAAAACAGAAACATTTCAGCATACTGGCTTGGAAATGGTCAGTGACACACAAGCTTTAATAATGCACTGAAGCCCCCCCCCCCAAAAAAAAAAAAAAGAAGCCAAGCTCTGCATTGTTATCACAAATCACATGCACACAGTAAATGTGAAAATGTGAGCTGGATTTTTCACTGAAGCACCTGGTTTATAACAAATTGATATTTCTGTTTACACCGTAGGTATGAGGTTTACCAACTGAGGAAATTTTGATTTATCACTCAAGTTTAATCTTGCAATGTACTCTACTTGACTGTGTTCCTTGCACTGCCAAATGTAACCACAAGAGGGTACTCAGTTGCTATCATTTCATTGTTAAAAATGACTCCTTACACTTGTCTCAGCTCATTTGTTTTGCTTTATTTATTAACACTTGAAATTGGCAAACACTGTGGACTTTCTCTAATCAGTTTTCTGGAAATGAGTGAATGGTCTGTGAAATAGTAATGTAAGCTGTGTATTTTATCAAAAACAGAGTAATAAGTTACAAAGCTTGAAGGATTTTTCTGTCCTGTAGTGGCTGCATGTAGCTTGCTGAATTGCAGCTGTTGGAATCTTTTGAGCTCGTATCAGAGAATGTAGTAACAGTAACCCTTCTTACTTATCTCATAAGGGCAGGGCTGCTCTTTTTCAAGTATACTGCTAATGAATATGTAACTTCATACCCTAAATAATGCAATTACTAAAGGAAGAACTATGCAAAATACTTATAGAAATGTATATGTATCATCATCATCAGCTTAGTTTCCAAACAGTTTTTGTTTGCATTTTGTATTTCATTTTATTAGCATGCTGGTCTTTGTCTGTCCCTTTTCAGCTATGATTTGGCTACAAAGGCAAAGGCAACTATATATACAGAATTTGAGTACCACCATGTTTTTGGAAGATGTGAGGAAAGGTGAGATTTTTTAAATATTAAAAACAATAGGCAGCTGAAATAATCTTGCTGTAACTTTTTATGAAGAAAACTAATATTACCTTCAGAGGAAGTAACAAAAGTCATTCTGTTTAAATGGGATTTCTAAGAGTGGTGTTCAGTTATTGCTAAAATCAGTTAAATTATTAAAAATGTACAAGCACCACATTAAATTTACTACAGAACTTGTTTTATAATGATACTGATCAATCTCTGTCCAACTGGACTCAAAGTTCTGTATTTTAAAATCAATGTTGCCTCTAATTTAAGAAGTAGTCATTCCGAATCACTCCCTGTTTGGAATGGGGGGGGGGGGTACTGTGACAAGGAGGACTCTGTTAGTAGTTGTGGGTTTTCTGTATAGATGACTTATAGGGCATTAACAATGATTCCAACAAGAGTCATATACAAATAATGGCCAAATGCCAACCTTCAAAGCTTCCTGTCTGCTTCTATGCATTAATTTAAAATATGTGACTGCTAGATTTGTCTCCCTCATCTAATTTCACTAAGATGTTCTATTGTTCTTGCTTTCAAATTTCTCTGAGACTAATCAGTGTACCACTTGGCTGCTTCACATCAACAACAAATAGCATAAATCACCGCCTGAGAATTACATGTAAAACTTTTGTTAGTGTAATATTGAAACTTGCTTACATTCACGGCATGAAAGTCCTTGATATAAGGACAGACAATGCATCTTCTATGGGGAAATGTCCCCATTGACAATGTCATTTTCCTCTACACCCAAAGAAAAGACTTTCCAAATTAATCTACAGTCTATATTTCTACCGTGCTTTTATGAAAAATTATGTTTGGAAGAATAATATCTGTCAGCCCTTGTTCTCCTGTAATAACTGGCCAGTGTTGGAAGGCTATCATATATAATGCAGGTGAAAATTCACTGTAAGTTGTCAGAAAATAAAAAACATCCACAGTCTGAGGTGAAATCTCTTGTCTAACGGCATATCTCCACACTTCATGAATGTATGGAACCTTTATCCACTTTTCAGCTTATTGAGACAATCTTCAAACTGTTGGTTAGTAAACCATATTGTTTTAAATATCCCCCACAGGTCATTTTTAATCCTTAGAAACTTTTCCAGCAAAGTATTATTAGTGCATACCCTGTACACTTCTCCATATGGATGAAATTGATTAATTAGGGGGTGGGGGTTGTTGGTGTCATAAGCTGCCAATAGCTGTCAGTTTCTTGTATAGATGACATATGGGGCATTATCAATGATTCTAATGACAGCCACAAATCTCAGTTCTCTTTATGTCAGCTGTAATCTTTAAAGAGTTTGTTTGTGTCTTCCGGTCCGCTAATGATTGGTAGTTGATTTTTACGTGCCGAGTTACCAGCCCTGATGCACAACCTTCAACAAAGGTACGCCCATTCATGCATATCTCCACGCAGAAGACGCTCTAGCTGAGAATCGAACTGGACAGCGTCTTACTGTGAGGTGATATTAATTAGAATTTAAAGTTTCTAAAAATATACAGAAAAAAATCAACTGATGCCCCCTTAGATGCAAAAATCAAATTATCTATATAGCAGGCATAAAAACACATTTTTAAGGAAAATTCCATAAGTAAATAAGTTAACAAGCAACATCCAGTTTATTTACAAATCCTGAGGTTTGTTTCACTGAGGTCTCAACTCACTGAGTTAAATTGCTGTGGATACAACCCACAGAATGAACTCAAAAGTAAACATTAAGTCATCCACACTCCATGAACACACATATATATATATATATATATATATATATATATATATATAGAGAGAGAGAGAGAGAGAGAGAGGGAATGAGATTGATATATGCCAACTCCATAGTTGTACGAACACGAAGAAAGAAGAAATCTCCTAAATCAGTGCTGATGCACATGTAGAAACTGCGGTGGGAATGATTTCCTACAGAAAACCATTATCTGTGAGTTCAGCATCAGGAGGTTGGATCTAATGGAATGGATACTGAGGGAGACAGGGCTAGGGCAACTCCATATTGAAATGTTGGAACTTGCAATGCTGAGCAACAAAACACAGAAAAAAGACCAAACGTGCAAGAGGAGAGAAAATATCAAGCATCACTCTTCTCATTAATTTTTGTTTCAGGGGCAAACCCCCTGCAACCCTTAATATGGGGGGCAAGCCCCTCACACCTCCTCAACTTATATATATATCTTCTCCATGATTGCTATATCGCAGAGAAAAGGGAATATTCTGAGAAATGGCAATCCAGGACTTAGCATATGTAAGCCCAGATTTTCAATCATTCATTCTTCACATTTCAGGTCTTGACACAGTGAGTCCTGGCATTTCAAATGTTTGTGGATGATGCTGTGAAGGGAAGCCTCCTGCTGCCCCAATAAAAATGTTTCCACACCTGTGCCATTCAGCTGCTAAGTAGAAGGCACCATCAAAAAAGAAAATAGTTGTGTGACAGACAAATATATAGTAAAGATGATGTAAAATTCATTTCAGGACCCACACCTATCAAACATACTGTTGTGAGCAAACAATCTTTATGCTGATATAAGCTATATAAACTAACTATGAAAATTGTCATCCAATAGTAATCATTTTGACAACACAATCCGCTTAATATTTTTAAAAGAACAATAGTATTTAAGTTTGGCTCCACTTACATTGATAAAGCTTTTAAAATAGACTCAAGCAATGAGGCTATATTATATATAAAACTATAAAGGCAGGACACAACTGGTCATTCAAGAGGCTTGGTCAATGATTTGTGAAATGCTAGTATGGCATAAAAAATTGAATGTAGTGCTTTTTTGTATCCATAACTCTTTCAGCTGTTTATCATTAAAGAATCCTAAAAGTATGCCCTTATTTAATAAAGTTAGCAATTCCTGATTATATTCCAATTAAAGGTCTTTGTGTTATCTTTTTATATTCAGTTTCTTCACTTAGCAGTAATGAATATATGGTTTAAGAAACATTTTTTCCATTAGTAACTGAATTACCACCTTTATCAGCCATTCTAAATACATTTTTCTATTGTTCTAATTCCTTGAGGTACAGCAATTGTTGTTTCATTACGTTATATCTAATTTAATGTTTACTAGTCTTTTTAAATCAAGTGAAACCAGACTGGATAACATTTTTTTCAAGCAAAATAACAGAATTATTTAACTTAGGAGGTGTAAGCGAGTTAACAATTACATGCAGGAGTTTACATCCCGTGCATATTCCTTCAGAATGAGTTTGCATAATTTATGAATCACAAATCAAACTATTTTTTTCCTCTAATTATATGTTTAATTCTAGGAAATCATCCCCCAAACTCAAAGAATCATCACTTATCTGTATGAATTCAGAAATGTACCTACAAATATTGTCTACATGGGATGCAACTATTTTACAAAATTTGACAATGTCAGTTTTTAAAATCTGTTATGTTAGCTGAAACAGTCCTTATAAATTGTGTACCTTTACAAAGAAATGAAAGTGCAGTTTGAGTAAGATATAAATGAGTTAAATTCACAATAGGTAGTTCTTCTCCTCTTCTGCACCTTCTGGGATGACCACCAAAGACATATGATTTTTACACTTACAGAATAGGGTGATCCTGGGAATCTGTTGGTATAGCAGCCACAGGAAAAGAATCCAGGATATTGCATTCACATGACACATTAAGAAAGAATAATCCCTTCCTGTGATCTGGTATATCATGCATTTAAATGCATTTTTATAAATTGTCACATTTTTCTCAATGCACTCAGTTTTGCACACACGCATGTGTCTGTGCACACACACACACACACACACACACACACACACACACACACACACACACACACACACACAGACACACACACACACACACACACACATATATATAGCTGTCCACAAAACACAGGATAACTCTTCCTTGAAAGAACCAGACACCAACCAGGGTAAGGTAATTAGTGCTTTTGTCCCCTTTATTCACGCTCACAAAAACAGAACTTCATCAGATACAAAACCTTCCCCACTTCCCTTCTTTTTATACAGTTCATTTAAACAGTCAGCACACTTTACAATCCATTAAATTAAATGAGTTCTGCTTTGACACATCGAATTTACACTTTACCGAAACTTAGTTTTGCTAGTCCAGTTTCGCGAAAGTGCATTTATCCAGAAATGCACTTTCGCAAAACTACAGTTCACAGAAAAATGAAAAAAAAAAAACAAATACACTAAGCTGACTTATTCAGGTGGGCAAGCCCCCCTGCACCCCCCACACCCTTGTTACTAATATATACTAACTCTGAGAATGCATTACAGTGGTGAAAAGGGAATAGTCCCTTATTCCCCACTGTACCGCAATCTACAACAACAACCTCAGTGAACTGTAGTTTTGCGAAAGTGCATTTTCAGATAAATGCACTTTCGCAAAACTGGACTCACGAAACTAAGTTTCACTATATATATATATATATATATATATATATATATATATGTATGTATGTATATATATATATATATATATATATATATGTGTGTGTGTGTGTGTGTGTATGTATGTACACAGATTCACTTCAGAAGCCTGAAAGCCCAAAATCTTGAATTTCAAAAAACTGAGACCAAAATCTTGAAAGTTCAAAATACTGAAAAATCAAAATACTGAAACCAAAATCTTGAAAGTTCAAAAGACTGAAAACTCAAAATACTGAATTTCAGAATACTGAAAACACACAGGATACCAACACTTACTATATTCCAGCACAACTACATACAGAAACAAATAAAAGATAAACCATTTACTACTTCTCCAAGTATAAGCAGGGGGCAAGCCCCCCTGCACCCTTCATGTGGGGGGGCTGTGCCCCCCACCCCCTCTGCTACTTAAATACATCAACTCCAAGATCGCACTCCACAGAATAAAATGGCAAACATACCATTACGTGTTTCATGACTGCCTGTTGTAACCTTAGTCATGTTCCCTTCTAACTTGCTATACTACAACATAACTCATGTTAGTGTAGTGAAGTGCAATCTTGGGAGGGTGGCCTAATGGTTAAGGTGTTTGCCTTACAAACACAAAGTGCAGGGTTTGAGTCTCACAAGGGATAATTGGCTGGGCTTAAAATGGCTTGCAAGGGCAGTTAGCTTAGTACTAACCTATGGAGTTGATATATTTAAGTAGCAGGGGGTGTGTGGAGCACTTATACTTGGAGAAATGTAATATGGTTTGTCTTGTATTTGTGTCTATGTCTACTTCTGTTGGAATATAGTAAGTGTTGGTATCCTGTGTGTTTTAAATATTCTGAGATTCAGTAATTTGAGTTTTCAGACTTTTGAACTTTCAAGATTTTGGTCTCAGTCTTTTGAAATTCAAGATTTTGGGCATTCACGCTTCTTAAGTGAATCCACACACACACACACACACACACACACACACACACACACACACACACACACACACACACACACACACATACACACCACACATACAATACAGGTCACCTTTCCTTTGTAAAAATATTTATGTCAGTTGTTTTTGTAATTCCTTAATTTGATGTTTGAACGTTTCATGACGTTCCTCCTTTTATAACACCAAGATTTTAAACTAACCCTTTATACATTTCAAAGAATCGTCCTCCCACATTTCCCAAGAACATCATTCATTTTCCAAAAATGGTGTTGAGGGCATATTGTCCAAATACTTCTGTAACACTTTGGTATCATAAAACATTTTTTTCTAAGTTAGGTGACAATTCATTTACATTATAAGCCACAATCATCACACTCAGTGGTCAGCAATAGCTACTCTCTCTTCAATTACACTGAAAATGAAGTCAGAACTCAAATGTTCATGAGTTTCAGGTGCATGTAAGTCACTTGTAATTGTAACACTAAGAAAAGTTTTCATTTAGAAAGAATTTAAATTTACATATTTATTGTACTGCTTAAAATAACATAAATAATCACAACATTTTTGGTCTGTGGAAGAAAAGTAGAGTACACACACAAGACCCACTCAGGCAAGGGAGAAAAACATAAACTCCGCACACATAAAGTGTCCAGAGGGCAGGACTGAACCTGCTCCCTGGAACTGTGAGGTGCAGCCCTTAACCACTGATGTACAGAATGACATCATCATGAGCACTATCACCCACTCCTCTAGAAATGAAGTAATGTTGATCAGGAAGAGAAAGAAATGTTGATTGGAATTTGTATTATATGATGAGGAAGACAAGGTGTCTGTGGCTTTAATATGATAAATTCTGAAGTTAGGCAAAAAACAACCCATTAAAATGCAATACTGCAGAGTAATGAAACATAGTAAAAACACATTAACTGGGTATCTGGCAAATTTCAATGCCACAAAATTACTAATTTTTATTTTGATATTAAAAATGACATCTTTTGAAAGACCAGAAAGTTCTTAGAGCTTGTTACATCACTGTTATATAAATGTCTGTGCTTCTGGTAGTGTGGTTATAGCTGGGTGAGAGGGACTGAGGAATGAGTCTGAAAACAGAGCAAAAGTAAATGTACCAGTAATGTTAATGTAATCCAATTTAAATACATCAAGCATTTTCACATACATCAGTAACTTAGATTTATCATAAAAATTGTGACCTTTTTTGACAGCAGCTATATTTTCTCAACTCTTCTGTGTTGCTTGTTGTGAGTCAAAATATAAAACAGTAGGTCAGCTTTAGAAAACAAAATGGCTTCACTGCCATTTATGCAACAAATGCCAATACAAGGATGCATTATGTATGAACTGAGAAGTAAGTTAACGGGTGATTTCCACTGTGTGCTGGGCTTTGGTTTAGCTACATCGATACTGTTAAGTACTGCTGAGACATAAACAAAAGGTAAGCAACAAATTCCTGGCTGTGTAATTTGTTAGGAGGGGTTGAGCTATTTTTGAAGGTTTTCAGTTTAGTAAGTTAAATCACTGTGTGATATGGATTGATATGGATGAGCAGTGGCACCCACACTTCCTAAATTACTTGTCTAGAATAACAGGATTATTTACAGGTGTTAGACGCAGCAATCCAAGGATAGCACATCATCAACTCCAATGCCTTGGACCAACTCATCCTCACCTCCACCAGGGGAAATAATATTCTAGACCTAGTCATTACAAACATGGGGAACCACTGTTCTATTCCTATGAAAAACCCCTGCCCTGGTTCGATCCAACCAGAAGTTAATCACCATTGATATCCAAATCTCGCCCTCACCCCCAAAAAAGGAATCCACAGTGAAAAACTTCTCCAAAGCTAACTTTGAACCTCTAAGGACAGAAGTGCCAAGCTTCACATCACCCATAGAAATGAGGAATGGGAGTATGGCTGCTGAATCATACACCAAGGCACTGTATGAGCACCTACACAATTGCATAGATAGGGCCATACCAAAGAGAACCAAGATGCTATCCTCTAAAAAAGGGAAGCCAATCTGGTGGATCCCTGCCATTAACAAACTCTACAACAGAAGGAAAAAACTGTTGCAGAGAAGGGTAAAGTCCAATGACTGGAAAAGTTCCCTCAGACATCTCAGTAAAAAACTGCGATCCATCATAAAACCCACCAAAGCTAGTTATGAAAACAAAATTGCTACAGATAGTAAGGACAACCACAAGGCTTTCTTTAGCTATGTCAACAATCTGCATAGTAATATGCAGATTTGCTCAGAGCTATAGCACAATGGCACCACTTATACTGGACCAACTGACATTGCCAATACCTTGGCAGACAGGTTCAGTGCAAATTTTACTCCCTCCTCACCCCCTAAAGGGCCCATCCACATACCCAAGGAATACCAAATCCATATTATATATATTTTTTTTATTATATTATATTCTGCTTTTTTTATATATTGCCTTGAATGAACCTTTGTGCATTTTGAATGTACTTGTTCCTTTTATTCACTTAATTAATTAATTGGTCATAGTCATGTGACACAGGATCTAAAGCTTTTAAGGTTTGGAATGATGTTTTTTTTGTAATCTTTGGTCTGTGGAAGCAACCAGGGCTGGTTGCAAAAGCGCTTATCTACAATAAACAGCAATGGATTTTACATTGGACTTTATATTGGTTTTTGCTCCTTCAGTGTAGTCTTTGCAGTATTAGGAGTTTATGTTTTTTGTTCCAAATCCCTATTATCATGACTGCACAAGTAAAAACTGCACTGACCAAAGCTAAGAACACAGCTTCCATGGGACCAGCTAATACACCGGGTTGTGTCCTACATGATTTACAAAAAGAACTGGCACCATACCTGAGTGCTCTGTTCCACTGCAGCCTCAGTTCAGGCTTTGTTCCTACTGAATGGTGAACTGCTACAGTCATCCCACTCCACAAAGGGGGTGTGACTACTGACCCTGGGAACTACCGCCCTATCAGCTTGACAAGCCTGATCTGTAAGGCTATGGAACGTATTATTACGGATCTTATAAATAAGGATATAGAAGACCTTCAAACCCTGGACCCCATGCAGTTTGGGTTTGTGAAAGGTAGATCATGTCTGCTCAATCTGATAGACTGCTTTGAAGCTGTCACCAGAGCGGTGGATGAAGGCAAGGCTGTCCACACAGCCTACCTTGATCTAGCCAAAGCCTCTGACACCATCCCACACTCTGGAATCATTGATAGGCTCACTAGTCTGGGCATTAACCCTTACATCACTAGATGGGTTGTAACCTGGTTCACTGACAGAACCCAAATGGTGAAAGTAGCTGACTCCAAATCTGACTACCAGGCAGTTACAAGTGGAGTCACACAAGGATTGATTCTGGGTCCTCTCCTGTTTGGTATCTACTTCTCTGAAGTTCAAGCCAACACCAAGGGACTCTGGTTAACTAATTTGTGGATGACTGCAAACTGGGAGCTATTATTGATTCTCAAGCTGATGTGGACATCCTACAAAAAGGCCTCATGGAGACCAACAACTGGTGCCAAAACCATGGCCTTAGGCTAAACACCAAAAAATGTATAGTCATTCCCTTTGGGAAAAACATGGTGCCCACAAATTACCATATCAAAGGGAACCCACTTAACTCTGAAGGAGTTATAAGGGATCTAGGGACACAGGAAGATAGCAACCTCTCCTTCAACAACCACGTTACCACTGTAGTTAGGAAGTCCTTCTACATGGCACATCTCATCACAAAAGGTTTCTCATCCAGGAAAAAGAAGTCATTATCGCTCTCTACTCGTCTCTCATCAGACCCATTATAGAGTACAATGCCCCATTTGGCATGTAACTCACTAGACACCTCCAACAACTGGAGAGGCTACAGAAATTCCTCACTAAGAGGATCTTAGGACTCAAACATGTGCCTTATGCAGATAGACTTATAAAACGTAAACTTTACTCCGTCTCATATCGCCTACTTAGAGGCAATCTCTGCTTGACATACAGAGCCGTGTCTGACCCAGTTTTGCTAGACATGTTTCATCTGAAAAAATCCCAATCCCTCCATGCTACTCACTCCAAAGACCTCAACCTTATCACCACATTAAACAGAACCTGCTGGAGGGATAAGTTTCTAACCGAGACTCCCAATACTCTGGAATAAGCTCCCCATTCATGTCAAGCAGAGCACCTCACTGGCCCTCTTCAAGAGAAATCTTGATGAGTGGATGGGAAATAGGAAATTCATCCCAGGGAGCTCTTCAATTGCACTGTTAGATAGGGGCACAGGGAATTAACGTCTGGCAAGCCAGATGACTGGGAACACTATTGGGCTAGGCTTGCAGTGGCTCCAGGGCCATTAGCTTAGTACTTACCTATGAACCTATATATGTGATGCACAAAATTCTTTGCTGATGCAGGTTGATATGAATTATCTGCTGAACACTGGTCATCCTTTAGCTAAATTTCATCAATGCTGTTTAATTAGTGCTTCATAAGCAGCTGCGAAAAAAAAACATATTCAGAAAGAAACCCAGAGTTCATATTAAGGACTGCGATAAAAAGACCCTGTTTCCACAATGTAGTAATAGTGTATTTAGTGATACATTAGCTACAATGAGGAAAGATCTTGTTATTGGCTAATTTACATGTCTCTAGCTCACTTTCACTACAGTGAGTACAGATCAGCATTTTCCTGTGGTAGTTAACAGTGGCGGACAATGCATCATGTTAGTACAGGCACCCCTTCTCATTCTCCCCCCAACACCACATACCTGGTACCTGTTTTTGTGTATTTACAATGTCCTCAGTGTCTCCTTTCTCCTTTTTCCTGCCCTGATAAAATACTGATGATTACAGTCAGTGATGAGCACCAGACATTAGAATTTTTGTAACAGGAATACTTAAAATATGTCCCTTTTTACACCATTAATTTTAATTTTACATAATTTTGTTAGGCTATGAAGCCAAATGGTATGCCTTATATTCTCCTCACCTCTCCATCGTAACTCACACACTGTTGCAGGTATTGTATAATGCTCAAGACCCTCATTACAAGTTAAATAAATCCTTGCTGCACTAGTTTATCAGTTAGCACAGTGGGCTAGTACTGATGTTTCCTGTGGCAAGGGTTTAGGGTTTGAGGCCCTGCCCCTTTGTCATTACATACCTAGCATCTAGTGTCCAGTAGTTGCACAGAGGACTAATATCCTGTGAGGGAGGTGGCAGAGTGTAAGGTTGGGATGCTTTTTAGTGCCTTTAATTCAGGGTAGCTAGTGGTTACACACTCTACATTGCTTTTTTTAATTAAGTGCCTTTAAGGGATGCTATGTAGAGTATCCAGGGTGTTTAGTATTAACTCGCTTGATCCATGTTATGGGTATGCATGAGATGCAAGTGTCGTTCCCTGTTGTTTAGTGATTCCCCATCACCATTAGGTTTAATTGCCACTAAAACATAAAATGACAGAGGTGTTCCCTGCTGTCTAATAGTTTCCACTCCCATCAACATTAGGTTTAAGTGTTGTTAAGGCAAAACAGTCTAAAGTCTAATGCTATCCCTAGTAGGTAGTGTTCCTCCCTGACTCATGTCAGCAAAGTTATCCCTCATGGCTAGTGTTAGCCCTGACTGATGAAAACAGAATTATCCCTTGCAGCTAGTATTACCCCTGACCCAATATTGTAGGTTTTAGTCATTAGACTACCGTGACACACACATACATACACGCACGTGCACACACACACACACACACACACACACACACACACACACACACACACACACACACACACACACTCTCTCTCTCTTACAGACATTCAGACATTCATTTCTTACACACACACACGCGCACACACACACACACACACACACACACACACACACACACACACACACACACACACACACACACACACACACACACACACACACACACACACACACACACACACACACACACACACACTTCACACTCGATCTCACTTATGGAGACACTCAGGCATTTTAGACATGCATATATACACATACACACACACACACACACACACATACCTAATACCTCCCAGTGTGACATCTCTGGTGGACACACACATGCACACCCTAATGCTGCCTGACTGCTTAACTCCCCAGCACTTATCTCTGCCATGGATGTTCTGGAAATAATACAGTTTTTTTTTTCTTATTTTAACCACTTTCTGCCACAATGCTATTTGTAAAATACACTTCCTGCCAAGTAACACATTTATGAGTAATTAAACATGTGAGCCATGCTCTCTAATTTCATACTATTAAACACTTCTTAAATTTGTAGGTTGTGGTGGTGCAGCGGTTAGTGTTGTCGGCTCACAGCAAGAGGTTCTCCCGTTCAATTCTTGGCTGGAGCGCCTTCTGTGTGGAGTCTGCATGTCCTCTCCATGGTCAAGTGACAATTAAAGACATACAGGTAGGTGCGTGCGTGAATGGGTGTGCCTTCTTTGAAGGTTGGGTGTCGGGCTGGCAACTCCGCACCATAAAACATCCACTGCCAATCATTAGTGGACCGGAGTTCTGCTTTGGCAACCCCTAACCGGGAAAAGCCAAAAGACTTTTTTAAACATTTCTTGAATTTGTTGGTATAACAGGCAGAGGTCAGCCTAGTGTATAAATAAGTAACATTCAGCAGATCTGGGTTTGAGTTTGAGTCCCGTAGCCCTCACTGTACACTGCTCTTGGGTCACTGTAAAATATATACTCAAGTCTAATGAAATTTACTTTGAAAAGAACACACTTTTCAAGTCTTGGTAGCAGTATGCTGTCTGCAATTGCTCATCTAGTGTTTAGGGATAAAAGATGAAATATTCTGCACAATACGTACGGGTGGTTAAGGACTTTACTAATTTGCTGTTCTGTGTGTTTTGAGAAGCTGGTGTTTTGTCCATGGTAATGTCCTGATACCTTTAAATGATGGCACAAGGTATGATGGGGGTGCTATCAGAAAAAAGAAGTTATGTACTTTCTGAATCACTTTTGGTATGAGAGGAAAAGGTGGAAAAGCATAAAGGAGTCCTGGAGGCCAATTGTGAACCAGAGCATCCCTGGGTGACATCCCTGGATGGGGAATTAGGGCAAAGTAACTGCTGCAGTTGGTGTTCATGTACGTGGCAAATAGGTCATAGCAAGGATGTCCCCATTTGCAAAAAAATCTCTTCCGCAAGTTCTGAATTCAGGGACCACTCGTGAGGCATCAGAATTGCTCGACTGAGTTTGTCTGCTATCACATTGGACTTCCCCTGTACTTCCCCGGGATGTGCGTTGCTACCAGAAAGCGTTGAGTGTCCATCGCCTATTTCCATACTCTTAAAGCCTCTCGACAAAGTGGGTAAGATTTGGTTCCCCTTGCTTGTTTATGTACCACACTACAGACATGTTGTCTGGTTGAATCGCAGTTGTCCCAGTGGGAAGAGAACTGTGAAGTACTTGCAACGCGTATAGCACCGCTCTCATCTCCAGAATATTTATGTGCAAGTGGGTCTCATGATCCTGCCAAATACCTTGGACTGTCATTCCCAGATAATGCCCCCACCCCCCCTATCTGGGAGGCGTCCGTGGTCAAGACTGCATTTTGTTGATGGGGAGTAAGTGGGCAACCTAGATGAAGTTGATCCGTATGTAACCACCATGTTAGATCCTTCTTGCAGGAGTTTGTGATGAAAATTTGGTGAGACAGGGGGAGAGCCTGCATTGACCACTGGGCAAATTGTAGCTACTGGAGTACTCTCATGTGCAGATGGACTAGGGGAACTAAGAGAATGGTGGAAGACATAGTCCCTAGGACTTGAAGGACTATCCTGGCCTGTACTTTGTCTTTCTTCAGCAAGGATCTGACTTGGTCGTGCAACAATTCTATCCTTTCTGGTGTCAGTTTTGCTGTCATGGTGGTTGAGTCTGTTTCTGAGCCTAAGAATACAATGCACTATGATGGAGATAAGGCTGATTTTCTTAGGTTTATTGTAATGTCTAATCTGGCGGACAAGGATAGAGTCTCATCCCTGGTTCTGATTAGTTGGTGCTTGGTGGTAGCAGTGAGGAGCCAGTCATCTAGGTATGGAAACAATCCTTGACATCTCAGGTGAGCCGTTACCACTGCCATGCATTTAGTGAACACTCTGGGGGCTGTAGTGAGGCCAAAGGGCAGTGTTCAAAATTGAAAATGTCTGGCTCCCAGCCAAAAGCGTAGGTGTCTTCTGGAGTGCCTGTCAATTTTGATGTGGTAGTACACATCCTGAAGATATATTGAGCACATCCAATTGTCTTTCCCAATAAAGGGAAATATCGACTGCAGAATGATCATATGGAACTTTAATTTCGTTACAACTTGTTGAGTTTGCTGAGATCTAGAACTGATCTCCAGTCCCCTGTCTTTTTTGGAACTAAAAAGAATCGTAAGTTCCGGATCCTATTTGCTCTGTGGGGACTTCTTGGATGACTCTTTTTTGAAGCAATGAGATGACCTCTGATGTTGCACGGTCTAATTGAATGGGTGGCACGTCTGGTAGAGACCGGTTTACTGGGGGATCAGAAACAAAGGGAATAAGGTAACCTCTGGATATTATGGTTTGTACCCAATGATCTTGGGAAATTTGTAGCCAGGTGCTTGGGTACAGTGAAAGATGACCCCCGACTCCCTCCAGAGATGGACAATCGGGCAACCCCTCAGGGGTGATGGAAGGGATGATCAGAGAAAGTCTCTATCTCCCTGATGTTGTGGACCTCTTCTGCTGCGAGGGAGGTGTCTTCCATTATATCCTCCCCCTCTGCCTCTAGGGGAGGGTTGGCCTTGTGCCTGAGGGAAACCTTTTTGGTATTTACAGAACCACATTTTCACTCCTGTTTGAACCTTGGGATAGGGTCTAGAAGAAAGGGAGAAACAGACTCTCACAGCAGATAAGGTTTTCCCTTCCTGCTCACATCTGGTCAAAGTCTCTTTTACCTGCGGTCCAAAAAGAGTTGAACCATCAAAGGGGATGTTGGTTAAGAAGGACTTAAAGGATTCTGTGAAGTTACATAAACGCATCCAGGAATGTCTCCTAAGAGAAATTCCTGCTGCGGCTGCCCTGCTTGCTCTGTCAGCTGCATAGGAAATAAGCCTCACAGAGGAGTTAGCTATAGATGTAAGGGTGGAGAGCTGCGCAAATACCTTGTCCATGGATCCCGAAGCTACTGAACCCTGAAGGGTGTCTCCCAACTCCTTCAGGAGATCCCTTTGAAGTCTGATAAAATGGGACAGGTAATTCAGCGATCGTAAGGTAAATGCCGCTGAAGAGAAGGTACGCTTTCCATACCTATCCATCATCCTGGACTCTTTATTAGGAGGATGGATATTAGAAGATGTCTCAGACAACTCCTTTTTTGTGGCCGCTGCTACCACCATAGTATCCACAGGAACTCCCTTAGAAAGAAAGGACTTATCTTCCGGGGCAGTTATAAATTAGTTTGGCCTCCTTGGGACAGGCTCCACTGTGTCCAGGGAGGTCCTGGCTTTCCGGGATATGACCCCAAGAGTTAGTCATATGGTGGTGTCACCCAGGAGGTGGAAGGTTGGGAACCAAAGGCTTCAAGGTACACTGATTCATCCTCAGTAGGGTTAGAGGTCTTCCAATCACCCCTCTGTCAAAGGATTTCAAGAATGTCAGCAAAGGAGACATCCTCAGAGGGGGATCTTGGGGACCCTTCTGACTCATCCAAATCAGTGTCTGACGTGACAGACTCAGGTGAGTCAATGTGCTTCCTCTTATAAAGTCTCTTCCGAGGGAGCTCTCCAGTGGGAGAGTCTGGGGAGGTCTCAGAAGAGGGGACACCTCCAATGGGGGCTGCCTGAGTCTCTGGTTCCCTACGTTGTGGGGGTGGTGGGGAAGAAGAGGTTGCTGCTGGCTGCTGGTGGGACATCGGGCCCAAAGGCAGGGCTTTGGCACTGGACAAAGCTTTCTCTATTGCTTCGAAGGCCTTTCCACCCTACTCCATAGATGAACTCTGCTCAGAGGAGACGGAAGTTTGGCTCTGAGCAGGAGGGACAGGTTCTGAAGCAGACGTGGGAACTGAGCTCAGTCGAGCCGAAGCACCGAGAGGTAGGGTCGGTTCCAAAGAAAAACTGGGGTGACTATCCCTCTCGGAGTTGCCTTGAGGGCATCGGCTCCCAGATCCCTTAGCTCCAGATTGAGCCACTGAGGGCAGAGTTATCGGCTCTGAGGACGCAAGAAGAATTCTCGGAACCGAAGGATCCAACACAGAAGGGCTTGAAGTGTTCGACTCTGAAAGCGAAGCAGTTGGAGGAGGAGCAGTAGTCTGGAGATGGGATGGCTCTGAAGCCTTTGGGTCTGGAACAGCTAACATTTTAGCCAGAGCCGGGTCACAGAGCAACCTCTTCACCACTCGCTCGATATCCTCATCTGAAAGTGTCCTGGAGGAATGGATGGAGACAGAAGGGGATCTCCTCCTTTTTAAAATAGGAGACCTCAAAGTTGGTGAAATAGGGTCAATAACTAGTGAGTGTCTCGATACCGAAGGTTGCCTTGTCACCGAAGAAACCAACAGCACAGAGACAGAAGAAGTGGAATTGGAGCCAGAACTCCTTGGCTCTGTCGCTTTAGACTTTTTAGATGGCTCCAACGCTGGAACCGAAGATTTTCTCTTCACAGTTTTGGGAGCTGTCTGACCAAGTTCCAGCTGTTCCTGGAAGGAACTAGTCATAAGATCCCTGTCTATCAATTTACATTTTCTCTCATTAAGAACCCTAGTACTGAAAGCATGGCAAAAATTACAGGGTTCTTGTAAATGAGGCTCTCCCAGACAGTACACACAGCTAGTGTGACTGTCAGTCAATGACATTTTTTGGGAACACTTGTCACATTTCTTGAACCCAGAAGGGCGGTGTTCCTTATGTTCACTATCTTTCTCTTTAGACATGCTGACAAGAAAGCAAGGCTAACAACAATAACAATAATAACAATACTAACTATAACCAACAGCAAAGTTATGAAGAGAAGAAAAGGTTTTTTTTTTTGTTTTAAGGGAAGAAGGACTAACACTCAGGGAGGAAAGGCCCTCTAATTTAAATGGGCAACTATGGCCCTCTAACTAAAACGGGCCCTACAATCCTAAAAAGGTGGAATAAGTGATCAAGCACTCAACAACAATCCCACAGGTAATTGATAACAACTATTAAGGAGAAATATGAAGAAAATAGATGAAAAATAACAAGGTTTATCAAAAAATCTTCTACTTAGCCAATGAGCCAGTAAGGAGACAACCTCGAAGCTTTTGCGGCAAACGAGATCTGGGGAATTGCCATGAGGCACCATGGGATAGGCGTTAGCCTCAAGCCAGTAAAAGCTCTTGAGCTTTAGTATCAGCCAAGTCGGAGCTGAGAATCGGTTCCGAACCAATCCAGCAGGAATTATGGGGAGATAGGACTACATAACATCCTTAATTAGCAATTATATAACATTAGCTAGATTTTCATGTGGCTCAAAACACCATAACTGTTAATTTGTTAGCATTAATTATTATTATTAGTATTACATTAGCTTATTTTTACATAGCCATTTCCAAGAAGTAGAGAAATTATTTTGTAGATCTGAATTAAGTTGCTTAGAATTTTTGTGGACTTTCAGTAGTATCAAGTCATCAGTGTAAAAATAAAATCTATGCAGGGAAGGCATGATAACAGGTCACCGTTAAAAAGTGAGAACAAAAGTTTGCTTATTAAAAATAGTTTTGATGGAACCTCAAAAGAAGTAATGATTAATGCTGGTTTGTGAGCACCAGTACCACTCTCCAGAAGGCAAGGATGCACCCCCCAACCTCTGTTGCTCACTCTGTGCCTCTTAGTCCTTGGGAGTAACTTAAGACAATCCAGTTTGTGAAGTTTCATGTGAGGAGAATCTGAAGTTAGGCTTTCCTTAAATGTTGATAAAATATATATATCTGATCTTGAGAAGCACTTAAAATGTTTGAGAAGGTGGCCAGCTTTAGTTACCTCTTGGGTTATAAAGCTAATGGCTCTAAAAAGCAAACAATTTCTGTCAAATTCATGCCATCACTGGGTTTAAGGAATGACCTTCTTCATCTGGGGGATTATGATTAACTAAAATTTAGGGATAGATTTTACTTTATTCCTGGTGGAGAAGGCATATGATAGCTTTACACAAAAGTATAAGGAGTTGACAGAGAAGTAGAAATTGCAATTTTTTTTACATAGAACAGAGGATCCAAGTTATTTGAATGAATCTACCCAAACTTGTGATTTATACATTTCAGGGTACTGTTTTATTCTCTGATGGGAAATTCTTTCAATTGCTAAACACTGTGATTTCTATATTCATATGGGATGGTAAAAACCCAAGAATATTGTGGGAAACCTTGACTATGCCTATGGATATTGATGAGGGGGTAGTGTTCTCAGGTTTTTATATATAATGGGAGCAACTCAACTATGATTTTGTATTATATGAATGTGTTCACCTCTGATCCCGAGTAAAAAGTAATTGAGAAGGTCATGACTGACTGTAGTGGAGAGATTTTTGGGGACCTTCTGGAACACAAGCAAGAGGAAAACTCCATAACTGCAGCGATAGTATATGCTTATGGTTGGTCAGTCGAAGCTTTAGGTAACTATGTTTAGATAAATATAGTGGAGAACAGTTTATTAGTATGAAAGCATGGAAAATAATATCCTGTGAGACTGATAAGGTATCCTCAAATACAGTTCTGGGACCATTTCCAGGAAGACATCACAGTAATGCTCTGGGCAGATTTTCAGCATCATTTTGAATTAGTAGAGCTGTATTACCTAATTGCAGAGGTCTGAGAAGCTCTTGCTTGGTACAGACAGAGATTTTCCTCAGAATGAACTAGCACCTGAACTTGTAGGATTCTTTCAAGATTTTGGGCAGCTGGAATGACAGTAAAAGATGTAGGTAATCCAAGATTACAACCCATGTTCCTATCATAGGAATTAGAAGTAAAGAGAGAGAAAACAGTTTGAAGATAAGTCACATACTCTGTTGGGGATTTAATTGTCCTAGCAATACTGTAAAATGGTCTACTGTGTTCCAAAGACTGCTTCATCCTACCATATGTTTAAGATATTCATTTGAAAACACCATTACAGTTACTTTTATACCTCTAGTAGATTGCAATATATGTTTCTGAATGTTTTGGAAGACTGTTGGAGATATCACTGTGAGTTGGGTGGTACTTTTCTGTACCTTTTCTGCAGTTGTGTTAAACTGCCTACTCATAAACCTCACCTGCATCACTTACATAATAAGTTCCCTGGAGAATGAGTATGCTTTTAACACTGGTTGTGCTTCTGCAGAAGCCGGTGTTTAGTCTAAATGTGAGACACTGTGATGTTTATTCCCCTTCTGGTCAAATAGATAACAAGAAAATGGAAAGAGAGGGAGGTGCCCCTAAAACATGTTTTTTGAATTGTTAATTCAGTAAATATGGTATCACTTAGACTGAAAGATGAGAGTAGACAGGTTAGCTAGTGAATTGCTGTCTTGGATGTATGAATCTAGACCTAGTATTTATTGAAAAAATACACATTAAGTGAAGGGGAACTGACATATTGAATGAGCTAAGTTCCTTATCATGTTTAAGTGTTCTGAAGGGGGGGTTAGTAAGGATTCAGTGTAGCAGTATGTGGTAAATTTCCAGCTTATTTACACCATGCACAAGCAACAAGGTCAAAAGTTTTAGTTGTTTATTTATTTGGATGGATGAGGCCTTTTTAAACAAAAGCATCTGTGTTACATATTTAACTAAATGAGATGATTTCTGTCAAAGGGATCTTGTTTCAGACTTTTGGTTTATATTTAATGAAGACAGTCATGGAAAAAACATGCAAAGAGATAGCATGTCACTTAAGACTAAAATATATCCCAAAACTTTTACAGTACAAAACTGGCTATATTCAGGGCTGTATGCCTCATTTCCACTATTACCTGGTGAGGTGTACATGAAGGAAGGACGTTGTAAGACAGGGTATATAACTGAATAGTATTTTCATGGATAATATTTTAACGTTTTAACTCTGAACACTTAAAATGCATATTACTTCTGCATACCTGATTGATTTAGCTATTTATCCAACTTAACTTTTTTTCTGCTATTACTTATCTGCTTCATAATCATCTGCTTTTACTGCTGAGAATCATTTGAGGTGCTGAAGTCTTGGACAGAGATGGCAGTGACTCTTATTCATTCATTCTTTCTCATAGTACATTTATTCTAGTCAGGATGATGGTCAAGGCTGGAGCCACTCCTGATAAGCAGTAGTCATAAAGGCAAAGAACAGTTCTGAAATGGACAACACTCCATGACAGAACACAGACACATACAACTTCCCTGTGTTCCATCAACACATTGAACTCACGCTTTATGGATTTTTCACCAAAGAGAATCATAGCTCAAAAACATGTAAAAAACAGAATATATATCTGTTTGCATAGGTGCAACTCCCCTCTTCTGCACCCACCTGATACCACTTCCACAGTTGCATTACACTGGGGAAAATTGAAAAAAAAAAACACTGGAGTGCACCAACAGCTCACACAAGACAAGCCACTGTGATCCAGCAAACCTCAATAAAACAAACTGTACACAAAAGCCACTCACACACAAATGATACAGTGATTTATAGATATACCCAACATAAACACACACACACATCCACACACACATACACACACACACACACACACACACACACACACACACACACACACACACACACACACACACACACACACTCATACATTTGTATATGACTGTATACACATAAGCACACACACACACACACACACACTCATATATAGACATGCCATATGCATACTCAAATACACACACACACACACACACACACACACACACACACACACACACACACACACACACACACACACACAGATATACAGATTCGTATGCGCATACATGCATACATGCACAAACATATACACACATGCGCACTCATGTAATATTGGAAGATCGATGACCTGCTCTTGAGTCTTGATATGACTCTAAATGTGGGAATAAACAGGATAATGTAGCAAAAAAACATGTAAACAATGAGAAAGCATGCAGACTCTGCATAGTAGGTACCCTAGATAAAAGCTAAAGCATAGAATCAAGCACCATGAGGCAACAGTGCTAATTGTTGCACTAGTAATCTAGGAAATCACAGCTGGTCTTTTCTTGGCTTTAGTGCTACTTATCTTAACAAGCTGTACTGCTGGGCAGCATTAGGAGTGGCTAATTAGTGACCAGTTGCACTTGTCTCTTGTGTCAGCAAGGCAATGCTCAAGATCCTGTAATATAGACGCTTGCAAAATATGGACCAGACATTCAAGCTGGTTTTAGAAGGGGCAGGAGCACCAGAGATCAAACTGACAACATCTGACAGATAATTTAAAAAATAAGAATTACAGAAAAGTATTTACTTCCACTTTATTCTCTACTCTAAAACCTTTGACTGCATGGACCACAACAAACTGTAGAAAATCCTTAGACAAATGTGAATACTGGCGCACTTTATTTGCATCCTTTGTAATCAGTATGCAGAACAAGAAGCAATAGTTAGGACTGGCTATGCAATAACTAACTGGTCTAGAACTGGGACAGGAGTGCAACAATGCTATATATTGTTACTCTATTTATTTGCATAGGCAGATGATATCACTCTGGTTAAACGCGAGGGCAAAGGGTTGAAAAAGCCGAAAGTATAAAAGCTGGCTTGCTGTTCAACAAAAAAAAAAAAGAAAAAAAAATCCCCAAATTATGTCATCTAGTCCTGTCAATTCTTCACAAACTGATGTGGAAGGTAAGAAGGCAGTAACAGATTTTTTTTTTTTTTTTGTGTTCAAAACTTTCTTCAGGTGGTGATTGCAGCCATGAAATTGAATAAAACGTGCCTATTGGAAGGAAAGCCAAGGCAAATCTGGATAATATTTTGAAGAGCAAAGATCATATTGCCAGCAAAGTCCAAACAATCGAAGCTATGGTTTCCCCACTAATAACACATAGCTATGAGAGATGAACTATAAGTAAAGCAGTGCACCAGAAAATCAATGTCTTGAACTGGGGTGTTGGAGAAAACAGATGTCCATGGACTGCAAAAAAGATCACATCAGGAATAAATACAGACTGTTAACTGGAAGGTCTGAAAGACACTGATACTGGGAAAGATCAAATGCAAATGAAGAAGTAGGCAGCAGAGGTTAAGACTGATAAACAGCATTACTGAAGTAAGAAATATGAATTTGTAATAGCCTCTCAAAACAGTTGTTGACAGATAGGCCTTGTGTGTAAAGTTCTTGCTGTCATAAAGAGTCAATCGCAACTAAATGACGAGAAAGCAACAATTAACAAGTTAATGGGTAACATCCACCATGTTGGTTCTACTTCTGTAACACTGATGTGATATAGAAACAAATGAAGCGTAAATGATGCAATACTGTTTAAAATGTTCCAATTATGGCTGAAGGTGATACTCAACATTATTGTGGTTTTCATTTCTATACATTCAGTTAAGTTTACTGAGCACTACTGTGAGAGATACAGCTTTACTTGCAGCAACAACCATTCATATCTACAAAGTTTCTGCAATCTCTTATGGTAGGATAACTTATAGTGCTAATACATGGAATAAGACATCATTTCTTTTGACATGAGGGTCTGTCACTTGCCACAACCTTATTCCCTGGGAAAAAGTGTGGAAACTGGCATTTAAGGCTATCACACTGCAGAATCAAATTTGGCATCAGAGGAGTTAAAGTAAGACTCAGAGCTGACTATAACTGGGCTGTTTAAGGGTAACAGCTATGATGCAAAGCACATCTGAAGACTAGGGGGCTGCAGTTCTGCATTGTGAAGATTACAAGTTCTGTTTGAATGTCCAAGTTAGACTGCTCAGACTTGATAAATGTTTCCAGTTTATAGACTTTTTGCGCATCTTTTGTATATGTGCTTTGTTAGCAAGTTATATAACAGCATAAAACTGCATGTCTACAGTTTCATTACTTATTCTATCTTCTGATTTCCAAAGTATGTAAAATAATAATAATAATAATAATAATAATGCTCACTATGCCTTTTTCAAGTGCTCTTAAAAAGTAGTTAAATCAGTCAGTATAGTGATATAAACATTAACTTAGGGTTAATCAGTTTTCCAAAGTGAAACCCATTTAAATGCTGTTTAAAGATGTTGCAGTAAGGGCTGACATTGTTCACGCCAGTAAACTGCCCAGATACATTTTCCAAACCATTTAAAAAGATACTCATTTTAGTCTGTTTAAGTTTTGAATCATAATAACATCTGTTTTAGATTTCAGGTTTTTAATACTAACTTTTGTCTGCTAGTATAAAACAAGATTTATCATGGAGATTAGTATTTATGGTTTATCTTGTGTACTTAGCTTGCTACCCACTTATACTCTTTCACAAGTATCTATTTTATTGTTTACCAATGTTTTCTCAGACACAGCATGTACTGTCAGATTAAATGCTTGAATGACTTTGTTTATCTTTGTATTCTTGTTTCCTGGCAGTTGTAAAAGTATTGCAATCTGTATGCATCAGTGTCTGCTACATTCTGTCCTTTGTTAGCCCTAAAATATCCACAATCATATCTGAAAACAGATACTATTGGTGCTTAGCAGATCTGTGTGTGCGCGCGTGCATGTGTATGAATATGTGTGTGTGTGTACAACACTATTAAGTCATGATCAACCTTATTGGCAGTTATCCAATCCATTCACAGGTTTTCCTGGCAGAGATACAGGAGTAGATTGGTAGAACTTTCTCCCTGATTCGCACAATCAGCTCTAACATCACACACAGATGCAGTTTGTCTTTGCATGTCTGCTCCTATAATAATAAAACAACACATTTTTGCTACGTAGTTGAATCATATGAAACTGAAAAGGAATACAGTGTGTCTGGTATTTTCAAGCATCAGAAATGGAATAAAAAGTCTTCCTGAGCAGAAAATTGGTTTTCTTGTTTCTTAGCATGTACTTGCTAAACTGTTTCTGCTGTACTCTGCATAGCTTTATTTAAGGATAAAAGTAAAAAAAAATATGGGGTAATGTGTGACATCCCTTCAGAGATAAGTGAATAATCTGATTGAGAGCCAGTAGAACAGACTGCACCAGTGCAGACTCCTAAAAGTAGAAAAAGGATGCCCATCCTGTCTTATTTTATTACTTTAATTAGCAGGGAAAGACCATTATCCTCAAGTTCAGTCTTCCACTACAATGTTGGGAGCATTTAAGGTGATATTTCACGCTTTTTTAAATGTTCTGCTTTTGTTTTGTATGAGTTGTGATAGCAACATGATGTCATGTTAGCTAAACAGTACTAGACAAGAGCTGAAATATTGAAGTGTGGCAGCCTTTTTTCACAGACTTGCCTTTGTTTTGTTTTCCTGTGCTTTAACTGTGACAAGATAAAAACTACATTCACATTCAATTTTATGATCTAATCAAGATTGCACTTGGTGTTTTACTATTTTGTGGAATTTTGCTTTTCAAGAAGTTATTGATTTTGCAATGGTGAAATAGGTTGTATCTGTCTGTTGTACTGTCGGTTGTCTCACTTTTGTTGCAATATGTTTTTAAAATGGCAGGAAAGGTATGCTTTGTTTCTGTGGAAATAGTTACTCATTTACATATTGTTTTCAGTTAACTAAGCCAAGATATGATGCTAGTTGTACTGTGCATGCCTGTCAACTGTGCGGAATATTGCAGAATGCTCCTGATTGAGTTTTCACACACTCACACACACACTCACACACAAGCATGCCCACAGAACTTTCACATAATACTGATGCATACTTCATACATGGCTCCCATGTGTACATCACACTGTGATGTACGTCCACCATCCCTCTCTTTATAACCCTCCAGATATTTACAGGAATAAACTTTTGTTCCTTCATAAGCAGTACTACATATTTGTACTAACAAACTAGAATCCTGCTGTTACAAAGTAGCCAGATTTGTTTCCAACCAACCTGCAAGAACTCATCACTGCAAGGTACTACACCAACTACACTGGTTAGAACTTACCAACCTACTAACCTTTAACCAACTCACTCTAACTCATTCTACCATTTATTATCCTGACAACTGCCCATCTATTAGCAACCTAGTTCAGCCTTACTCCAGTAGAAGAACTCTTAAGTCTTCTAATAAGTTGCTGTTGATGGTCACCAAGTCCAACAACAGCTACAGGGATTCCCTATATTCATTCAAACTAGCCACAACTTGGAATGATATACCTCAAAATATACTTAACACTAACAATACTTACAAATTCAAACAACTACTTGGAGAACACTTTAATAACACTTGGCTTTGCTCCTGCACTAAATCTGATTAGCAGTTCTAAACATACCCTTTACCTAGTTCTTCCCCTCATCTACTAAATGCACCTTCTCCTTGGCTCTATTCCCCTAACCATTCCCCATCCCTCAGCCTTCTTCTTTTATCCCTCTGCTGCCTTGTCACATCCTTTTTCCTGGCAGTCTTTTGCATTCCCCTATCTTAAAAGTGTATTACTTCAGTTTGGTCTAATTGTTTTTTTTTTTCTGTTTGCTCTAAAAGTTTATTAATTCTGACTGTGCTAAACTACTCCCAATTGTTATGTTTGTTATTTTTCTGTTTTTCTAGTTAAAAGTTTTATATTAACTTCTGTCTAGTTATATATTCATGTATTTTTGTCATGCATACACTATGTATTCAAATATCGATTTGCTATGTTAATATTGTATTTTGTAGAGCTTTTCTCCCTGTCCCTCTGCTGAAAATGGACCTTTGAAGACCCAGTCAGACTCTCCTGGTAAACAAATGGAAATAAATAAATAAATAAAAAAAAATTCTACATTTACTTCAGAACAACAAAAATTAAAAAAAAAATCACATTAGATATAGAAGAATTTAAATAATGCACCAAATTTCACTCCTTCATCCAAGAACGACTGTGTATATGTGTGTGTGTGTGTGTGTGTGTGTGTGTGTGTGTGTGTGTGTGTGTGTGTGTGTGTGTGTGTAAAACAATGTGTGAGACACAGCTTCCATGAGTATCATTATAGCGATCATTCCCAATTTCATATTCATAGATATTTTTCAAACAGATCCATACCACTCATTAACTTCCTCCCCTACATACCAACCAAAAACATTTTACCTTTACGCATAGTGCTGTCACTCAAGGCATTAACAAAAGTAACAGTGCACTATTGTGAACAAATACTAGTAACAGTAAGCGTGACCACAAAAGAAAGTAATGCAGTCATGAATGAATATATATATATTTAGGGTAGAAAATCTCACAATAAAAATAACAGAAAAAAAGGGAAAATTATCAGAAACCACAAAGTGATTATGTCAAAATTACAGAAGGAGGCATTACAACAATATAACAACCGTGAAAATAAGAATAGTTACAAGTCACTGTAAGCTATCAATTAATTACATAATGATACCAAGAAAAGGACTGAACCACGACCATTCACTTTTGGTACTATTGTCATGCTGCCTTAAGTCTCGCTCTCTTCAGCATTTCCAGACATCTAATAGCTAGGTTTCTGAATCTAACCAATGGTGCAGCGGTAACGTTGTTGCCTCACAGCAAGAGGTTCTCCTGTTCGATTCTCGGCTGGAATGCGGGGAGTGCCTTCTGTGTGGAGTCTGCATGTCCCCCCCGCGGTTGGGTGGGCGTTCGAAAGACATGCGTAAATGGGCGTGCCTTCATTAAAGGTTGAATGTCGAGCTGGCACCTCGGCATTTGTGAAAATCTACTGCCAATCATTAGCGGACCGGAGTTCCGCTGTGGCAACCCCTAACAGGGAAAAGCCGAAAGACAGCAACAACAACCAATGCTATCCACAAATGCAGATGTGGAGTAAATAAAAGCACAGTAATGCAGTCCAGATGAAATTATAAAGGAATTCTCCAGGTATTTGTGCTCAGTGGCCAGAATGAGATTAGAGTAGGGGATTTGCATACTTCAGGTGCAGTATGTCTTCTCCATTGTCCACTATACTGCAGTCATGTAGACACTGCTTAATGAGATCTGCCAATTCATGCTTGTTGCTGTCCAAATGTGGCATCACACTGACACATTAAAGAGACCTACTACTAAACAGACGGTAGTAAGGAATGAAACATACCTATTTAGATCAGCAAATCAGGCTTTGACTTTTTGGCAGATCACAACTGCATATCAGAAAAGTTGGTGGTGCTGCTTTTATACTGCCTCTATTTTTTATCTAATCAGCTTCATTCCATGAGTCAGTGAGGCAGACAGAATTTAGCGAAACAACTCCCTATCAAAGAAAACACACTACCACCCAAAGTAATAGCCCATTAAGTGTAATGCAGGAGGTATTAAAGGCAATCTGGAAACTGGAGCAGCTTGATTCATTCCTACAAATGCATATCCCTGAAATTTTAGGAATAACTGTGATATGGATAAAAACAGACACTCTCAACCTACACTACCATTTTCTTGGGTACAGCTATTTGAAGCTACATTATCCAAGGGTAGGAAATGGTACCACTTTATTTCTAAAACAACATTAAATGTACAATATTAGTCCTAATCAGCTTCAATAATGGCCACAGCCCAAATTAGCAAGTTCTGTAACTATAAATTGACAAGAGAAATAAATTACTAATGGTAATTGCCTACCTACCCTCACCTAGTAATTTAATAAAATTCAAACAACTCTTAAATGAAATGTAATCATACACAGATATCAATAAAGATATCATAATTCTGAAGGAATTTAACCTATACACCAGACCCAACCTAAGACCAAGTAAGTACTTACAATATATCACCCCAGTAAGAGCTCTCTTTCAGAATTAATTTTATCCCCAAATCCCTAAAGGCATTAAAACAAGAGCTATAAAAATAAACTGTCAATCTTGCCTACAAAATAATGATACCAATATAATTACTTCTACTCTAACCGAAACTAAACTAAAACTACTTGACAAGTACTTCCCTAAAGATCACCGGAATTCATGAAAAAATGCAAATAATAGCTAAAAAAACTTCAAAACCATTTTTAAGTTAAGGGATTCTGCCAGGCTAAAATGGAACCATACCCAGTCCCCTGAAAATAGGGACAATTCATCAGTGTAATAAATCTCGCCAAGAAGGTAACAAGAAGACATAAACCAAACTTTCTGACAACAGCATGAAACTCTTTCAAACTCTCAATCAAATAACTCTGGAATCTAGTTAACCACATTGTAGACCAACCTAAATATATAAATCCACCTCAGATAAATAGGGTTCTGGAAAGAATTTTCCATGCTACAACTTAAACTTACCAGTAACCTTACCTCCTCTAGCCTTCAACAAATCACTGTACACACAACACTTTTACTTTACTTTTATTTTATTATTATTATTATTTTATATTTTATTTTATTTTTATTTTTTACTTCAAAACCATACTAACCAAAGAAACATATTGAGAAAATCCTTCCATTGCATCCCCAGGAGTAGATGACTTACAACTATTGTTTATCATACTTTGTAAAGAACACACTTCTCTCTGTCACCTATACAACTTCTGTCTAACTAATACAAGATCTTCTCAATAGAAACAAGTCATAGTTAAACCTATTTCAAAATAACTAAGCCAGAAAACCCCAAAGGCTTTAGATCTATATCAATCCTGCCCACCCTGATTCTGAGTTTTGAAAGACTAGCTTGTGCAGAATATGTCACAAAAGATAGCATCCTACTCCCCCCTATAAACAGGGTTTTGTTCAGGACAAATCATCATTCCTTTTATTTCCACACCCACAACATCCTCCACAATATGGGCATAGTTTTCTTAATACTTATTGTGCTCAAGATCATGACCTACTACTGAATGTACTTCTTAATGTAAAGATTAGCTCTGACACACTAACCTGGTTGAAAATGTCATCAACAACATGCAATTCAAAGTTAAGATAATAGCTACCATCTCCTCCATCCTAGCTAAAAGCATTCTCAAGTTATAAGTTTTATACCTGTTACCATTGTCCCTGTTTATACATAACTTACAGTTTACTAAAAAATACTGTATACCAATTACTTGCTCATCTACATGATCCATTCATCTCACTCTGCAATTAAAAAACACCCAGTAAAATACTTTTTCCATGTTTCATAATAGCTCCCTAATAAGAAGCTTAAACTAGACACCAAGAAAACAAATCAATGATTTTTGGAGCAAGACAAAGATTTATAGCCGGCCTACAAAACTAGACCATATTACTGGACAATAAGGAACTCATTGAAGCCACTCCTTACTTTAAATATCTAGGAGACTGGCTAGACCAAACTCTTACCTTTCAATGCTACGTTAATGCAATAGCAACATTGGCAGCATCACATAACAACCATATTCCCATTTCCTGCTAAACAACTACCTCTTCTACGAAACATATACCAATTCAAGACATACTACAAGGAGTAATAAGTTCACAACTTCATAGGTGTATACTAATCTCGTTTCCTTCTCTCCCCAGATCCAGCTAAACACATCAGCTGTTGCACATCTGAGCTTCCTCTTTTCTGTCTGTTGCTCATTGTCTTCTCCATCATACCAAATGCACGTGGTGCATATATACTGTTTATCAGTCTGTTACTGTAATAGTTAAATCTCGAGTCACTTATACAGTTATAAAGGATATTAAGAAATTGGCTTCAAATACAGTTTACTCGTATATACACCTGTACATTTTGATGTAACATCTAAACATGCTGACAATGATTGCAAGATTTCATTGTTATGTCTGCATTTTATTACATTTTATTATATTCTTACGCCTGCATTGTCTTTTCTGTATTGAATCTGAAACTGGTGCAACCAGATCAGTGAGCGACATAGGTTAACAAAATAAAAAAAATAATATAAAATAGAAGGATGACAACAAAACCTCTTCTGTCTGGGCTCAATCTTCTGACATTTTTAGGCTCTTCTTTCCTTTGGACTATCACTAACACTTTTTCTCCTAACACGGTACTGTTACTGCCTGCATTCCCTTCTTAAATAGCATTGTATCAGGGTTAGGAGCAGATACTTTATAAGCTCCCTAACACAAATCTACATACTCTGCGCTACTTCTTTTGCTAAGTACTAAATGGACAATGCCCTTGTGCCTTCCTGCACAGGGATGCTGGTCCCAGGTAAGCCTTAAATGTACCCAGCTTATTACCCTTCTACCTATATCTAAAAATGAGTCCTGTCGCATGGGATGCCTGTGCTACATACAATATATGTTCACTATCCATTGCTTGGAGTTTTGCCTCAAGTTAGTTATACATATATAGATACAATTTACTGGTATTGATAATGCTTAGTCTACACACATCTATTCTTGTTACTGATAGTTTGTCCAGTCATCCATCCATCCGCTCATCCATCCAGTGATTCTTCTTGCTCTAGTGACAAGCTGAGCCAGATAGAACAAAAAACAGTGGGATTCCTCAAACCTTCCTAGGTAAGCTGAGTGAGGTAATTCCACCGGTGAGTCCTGGGCCTGCTTTGCGATTTCTTTCAGTGGACTTACCCTAGTATATTTTCTACATGTGTTCTTGCTATTCTCCAGAAATAAAAAAGGTTTTAGTATTTAACATGGACTGAGATTCATAGACAAACACTGACATGCCAGTACAGCATTAGTTTTCAAGGGGGAAGGGTCACTGCACAATGACCCATGTAGCTAATCAGATATATATTGACAATGAATATTGCTGTCACTTGGAGAAAAGGATTGCATACTAAACAAAAGCTAGTGTTTATGAGAGAAGCATGCTAGTTTACATCACAGTTGGAGGAGCCCTATAGTACATGACTGACATGATGATGTTACAACAAAGTCAGGCCAGCAAGACTGAGTTAATTCTTGCTCATGTGTGCAATGTAGTGTTGCACAGCAACAGCTCATGTGCCATAAAAAGAGCAGGATGGTGCCATTAGACAGACTATTATGAGGCTGCACATCAAAGTGCCAAACCTGTTCATTATATCACTGGGGAGGAACTGTTGGAAGAGAACTTTTTTCATATATAAAAAAGGGTACGTGGAGAGGGTTGTTAGGGAAGGTTCTGTATGAGGTACTAGTAGTAGGGCAGGTAGCAGGGGCAGATGGACAAGAATAACTGCAAACTCAGACAGATAGAGGCAGAGACAGTTGACACACTGGAGATGAGGAGGATAGTGAATGGACATAGACATACAGAGGTGGAACAAGTAGTGATGGGGAAGATTGGTTATCAAACAAGAAATGGGCCATGACTCATAAAAGAGGGAAAAAGGGACAGTAGATAGAAAACGGTCCTGTTGTCGGTAAATGCCAAGATGGTCCAGAGATCAACAGACCCAGACATCAGTCAGCTAGGTGGCTGATGATAGGGTCTGGTTGTGTCTTCAGTAGCATAAAAAGCAGGCCCTGCCAATTGCCTAACTCCATGCATCATGGCAGAGGGCATTGCACTTTGCTGAAACAGGCATCCATTTACTGCCATACCTTAGACATCACTAGCCTCTATACCTGACATTGAAAGATCAGAAAAAAAAATCTCTCTAGACAACTTTCACAAAAGGAGCTTTAGCTACTGTCAAGAGACATGGCCATGGACGGCACCTGTGAACCAGGCTGTCTCCAGCAAGAAACACATCATTCACCCTGCTGATCCAGGTCCAGATTCTTCCACTGTAGCAGAATGAGGAGACTGTGGCCTAACCTCCTTCTCTTCTACAACTGGATCTGCAAATGGATGACACAATATGAAAATTATTACACACACACACACACACACACACACACACACACACAGACGCACGCGCGCACACACACACACACACACACACACACACACGCACACACACACACACACACACACACACACACACACACATGCACACACACACGCACACACGCACACTCACACACATACATACACACACAAACACATGGTAGCAATACAGTAACAATTTTAGTTAGACTTCTGCAGTCTGCATATATACCCCACTGCAAGGGTCACTCTAACAGTCTTTGACATCCATACATGTTCATTTTCTGTTCTTTCACTACTGCAAAATAAAATACCCTCTGAAGTATATATGTAAAACAGGTAAATTAGTACTGGTGAACCAGATATGCTCTTCTTCCACCTGCTGCTGCTTAATGTGGAGGATATGACTCAGGGTTTGCAATCTGAGACCTGTGATATCCCCTAAGTGTCCCCAGAAGTTCACTGAAAGGTTCCTGTATCTAAGATAATTAAATCTACACTTAACCTTAACATCCTTTGGATTAGACATACCACACATCTTCGATGGCCACAACTGTGGGATGGGAACTGAGTTTGTTGCTGTTAATCCTGGCATCACTTCCTTTGCATACACCATGATTCTGTATGTTAAAATGGGTATTTGTCACAGCACAGTGAACCCATTTTATACGTTTCTGAACAGATCTGTCATTTTTGGTTTCATCATTTTCATTCTAAGTGTGACCCATTTGCATGGAGTTCTTATTTCCATGTCATTATGCCCACATCAGCGTTGCTGCTTACTGCACTATTTTGCCCATTAGGTGACCACACTATCAATATCTTAGACGTGGCCACACACTGTACATTGCCACTAGCTTGCTAATTTGTGCAGTGTGCTAGCTGTCAATGAATCCCAAATAATGTTTCTTTTTCTTTTTCATAACTGTTTCACATCAGCAAATCCCACTGTTTTATATGTTCTCCTGTATATGTTTTCAATAATAAGATCATCAAGTTGTAAAATTGTGTTGTACATTTCTAAAACTCTGTTCCCTCACTAGTTATACTACTTCCAGTGTCTAATTCAAAATTCACAGACATCTATCTAGTTTCACTGTCTAAATCACACTTCACTAGTTTATCCTCTATCAGCATTTGCCCTTGGAGTATGATTTCCTTTTATGGACTTAAGCTTTGCGCAGCATAGACATACTGTTTCTTTTGAACAGTGCAACTAATATATCCTTTGAAAATCCTTTGCTTCCCTCTTTGGGAAAACCAACCAGGAAAAAGCAAAGTTCACCAACCAGAAGAGCAAAATAAATCCAGTAAAATACTGCTTATTGGTAAACACTTTCGTCAGGCTTAAAATCACCAAACTTCTTCAGACTGGATTTAGCACCTATGGCTCTCTTCCTTTGTTGCTATTTTGCTCTTTGGGAAAACATGTAAGCAAACACTATTACATGAAACTCCACCTTCACCTGCAGTTTAACTCAACATTAAAGTTTCTTTTCTCTCTACAGTATTGTTCCAGTATGGTTTAAGCTGGCGGAACCCAATCTATTCTTTATTAAACTTTAGAATTTCCTTGCCTTGGAAATAAAAAAAAGGAAAAGCCCACCCAAGTTTTTTTTTAAGCTTAACTTCTTATGTGCTTTGGCAGTGGAATTTGTCTCAACTTGCATGACAAACCACATATACAGGGAAATCTGTAGTATTTCTTATCAAATACTGCCCATAATCTACACACAGACAGCCTTCAGTCTTGTTAATGTCAGTGGTGATTACAAAAAACATGCACAGTGTTGTGAAGCTTTTCTCCACTGCCTTTGTTGCAGACAGGAACATAAGCAGTATTAATTCACATAGCTGACCACATTTGTTTGCACACTGATCCACTTGTTGAAGTTATTCTTAGACATTATTGATGTAGTCTTAAGCGCAACACAGAGAATAACTATTAATTTACCATGTTCAGGGTTTTATTATTTTGAAGAAGTGATACTTTTCAACAGTTTAAAACAATTTTAGACAAAGGGGCAAAGGCCCAAAATCAAGGACAGATTTTAAATAATACTGTTATAAAGTTGTTAGAAATAAAGGTTTTGCATTAGCATATATTTTCTGAAGGATATTGAGTCTAAATATCTGTCATTATTTAGTGACATTAATCCTCAATGTTTTGTAAAAAAAAAACATAAATTTTATGAAGGGCAGACTAAAAATATGAGTCAAAAATCTGGAAATTCTGTGAAATGCTGGTCAATTGACAGGTAGGAGTGTTTGTATGCTACACTATAGCAAATCAATGGAGTGGCAATACAACAACAGTAATGGAAAACTGTAATGCATGAAGATATTTGTGACTCAGTTAAAAGAACAATATATAACAACACAAATTCCAGCACAGAAAGTTGCATTTGTTTTGAAACTGTAGTGTGTTTTTTTGTAAGGGCAAAAATAAAGAAAACAAAAAAAAAAAAAACCTGCTTTAGAGAATATGGCTAATTTCATAGATTCATAGGATAATACTAGGCTATTGGCCCAGAGACCCTTATAAGCCTAGCCAAAAATTTCAACCATGTTCTCACAAAGTCAACACCTGTTTTCCCTCTCCAGCAGGGACACAGGTAGGATCCCAGGGGTATATTTTCTGTTTCCCATCCAGTCATCCAGATTCCTCTTAAGGAGGGCTAGTGAAGTACTCTGCTTGACATGGAGAGGGAGTCTATTCCACAGATGGGGGAGTCACTGGGACACAAATTTATCCCGCCAATAAGTTGTATTAATGTCACAGACCAGCTTGAGGCTTTGGTGGGGGTTGCGTTAGTGGAGTTTGACTTATTGATGTGCAGCAACAAAATCAAAGCTGAATGTCGTCAGATGGCCTTGTATGCCAGACACAGGTCACCTCTGAGCAGTCTGTATGAGACTGAGTAGAGGGACAGGGCTTTTAGCCTGTCTGTATAGGATAGGTGTTTGAGATCCTGGATTTTCCTGGTCAGGAACATCTGTGGTCTTTCCAGCTGCTGCATGTGCTTGGCAAGATACATGCTGAAGGGGGTATTGTACACGATAATGAGTCTAAGGGAGGAGTACAGGGAAGTTATGACCTCCTTTTTCCTGGATGAAATACCCTTACTTATGAGGCGGGCCATGTGGAAAGCCTTCTGTACATTGGAGGCAACGTGGTGGTCAAAAGTCAGGTTGCTACATCCTGGGTGCCCAAGTCCCTCACAACTAATTGCGTGCTTAGTACGTTGTTAATGTGATAATTAGTGGGGGACACCATTTTCCCCAAAGGGGATAATGATGCATTTCTTGGCATTCAGTTTGAGGCCATGCTTCTGGTACCAGTCATTAGTTTGGGTAAGACCCTCTTGGTGGATGCTCACATCACTAGAGGAATTTATGACAGTGCCCAGCTTGCAGTAATCTGCAAACATGGTCAGCCACAGACCACTAGTTTTGGCTTATATCTCAGAAAAGTATATCCCAAACAGTAGAGGCCCCAAGACTGATCCTTGTGGTACGATGCTTGTTATGGGTCTACTACTAAAAAACACACTACAGTTTTAAAACAAATGGGGGGGGGACAGGTGGCTTCCCCTATTTTGACTGACTGGGTCATTTAGCTACCCATCTGGTAACATATGGGTTGATGCCTAGCTGGCAGAGTTTATTTATTATGCCTGAGTGGGGAATAGTGTCAAAGGCTTTGGCTAGGTTAAGATAGGTGGTGTGCACTGTCTTCCCCTCATCTATGGCTTTGGTGACTGTTTTGAAGAAGATGACCAAGTTTAACAGACATAATCTCCCTTTGACAAAACCAAACTGTGTGGGAATCAAGAGTATGGAGATTGCCAATGTCCTTGTTCATAAGGTTCGTGATAATGTGTTCCATGGCCTTGCAGATTAAGCTAGTTAGGCTGATGGGCCTATAACTGCTCAGTGGATGCTCCACCTTTGTGTAGAGGGATGACAGTTGCTGTCCACCATTCTGCTGGAACGAAGCTGGTGCACAGGCTTTGGTTGAAATAGGGTGGCTTGTAAGGCACAGCCAGAGATGTTATAGGGTGCCATGGAGGCTGTATTTTTTGCCTTTGAGTGGCATTATTGACCTGCTCCCTTGTGATGAGGGTATAGTACTTTTTATAGTACTTTTTATATAAGAAAGTTATATTATTAATATATACTCATAGTTGTTGTTTTTTTTTCTTATATTTATCATATTTATTAAGGTATCCATTACTGTATTTAGGATATATTGTAGAATTTTGTAGTTTTTCAACTAGGAGGATAAATGTGATAGTTTTTTATGTATACAGAGTTATTAATAATATATTCTGTATTATATAATTATGATTTTTACCAGTATCTTATTAGTTTTTGTGTAGAGGAATTAGTATGTTAATGTATATTTTATTGTATATTTTATTTTATTATTTTATTATATTTTATTATATGTGAACAGGTTCCTTTATATTAAGCGCTATTAAGCAAGTGTAAATGTTTCTTTAAGAAGGTGAGATTTTTTTTTGGCGCCAAACAAGTTTTTTAAACTGATTTTAGTGGTTGTCATTTTAGTTCTGAAGAAGCCCAGTTGTTATGGGTGAAAGCGCTTAACTCAGTTTTATTTGCTTCATGTTTTTGGTCTTGGTCCATTGTCAGTTCGTCCTTGTGTCTCAATAAATTGGATTTATACCTGGTAGTGTGGCACTTATTGGTGGATATGCAGATTTTCATTGCTGTGTACAGCTATTTTTTGGATTTTTATGTTATAGGGTGCCATGGAGACTGTATTTTTTGCCTTTGAGTGGTATTATTGACCTGCTCCCTGGTGATGAGGGTAGCGGGGAGAGGTGTTGGGGATGTCCTGGTTTACTGATGGGGGGAACAGGGGGTGAAGTTTTAACTGAACTTGACAACCAGCACACTCACTATATATATGGCATTTGTGTATGTGGTATTCTTGAACAACAATTCAGAGCAGATTTGGGAGTTATCTTTGAGACTGTGGATGTATGTGAAGAAGGCCTTGCGATTGTCCTTAGTGGATGTGGCCAATTTAGACTCAAAGTTAGTCTTACAGGATTTCACCAGTGACCTTATTGGCTTGTTCAGACAAAGGAGTGATTGCTTCCAACTTGGCACCTGCTCCTTCTTGGTCCTGGACAGCAGTTTGTTCCTTTTATTATAGAGTCTGTTTATTGCTGCTGTTCACCAGACAGGTTTACTGTTCCTTGAGGAAGATGATTTGGTCCCGTCAAGTATTGCTGAGTCCATGCACCTATATAGGTGCTCATATAGTTTTTTTGGTGTAGGCTTGGACATTGGTGTTTGTTCCAACTGAAGGGATGTGGCTGTGAAGCTGCTTATACCTGCTCTCAGAAGGTTGTAGTCAGCTTTGGAAAAGTGTTTTTGTTAGACCCTGGCAATGGGGGGGGGGGGGGGCTTTAGGGGAAATGGTGACTTTGAAAGTGATTGTTTTATGGTCGGATCTTATCAAGGAGGATGACACTGTAGGGGTGCTACCAGTGGCTACTTATGTTGGTTAGTACCAGGTCCAGGATATTTTCACCTCTTGTGGGGTGTTGACCAGCTGATCCAATGTGATGAAGTCAAGGAATCTCTGGGCATTTGTGTTTGAGTTATAACAGGTCTTCCACTCTATGGTTGGGTAATTAAAGTTGCCCAAGATCAGGGTAGAGGGTTGAATCTTGATGGATTTGTCAGATAGGTGGGGTGGGTCTACTGAGACATGGTTGGGGGTCTGTAGCTAGCTATGATTTGAATAGGTGTTTTGTCAACTGTTAATTGCACCTGGAGTGTCTCCTGTGTGTCATACTGTTTGACCAGCCTGGAGATGTGTATGTCTTTGATAAATATTGAAACTTACTTCCTTTGGCTTTGTTGCCCTCCATTTGGGGTCTGAAAGTATGGTAGGACAAGTAACCTTGTAAGGCTGGGGTGCTCTCTGCAGCTTTGAACCAGGTTTCAATGACTGCACAAATGTCAGCATCTTCCAGGGCAAGAAATGCTTGCAATGAGTGCAGTTTCATGTTAAGACTCCTAGTGTTTAGCAGCATGACCTTTAGATTTTGTTTAGAAGAATTTTTCACATTGGTAATTTTGCCCTCTTGACTTTGCCTAAAAAAGGCACTATGGAGAAGGCGAGAGCCTTTGCCAGAAGCCTGAAGCCCAGGGGAGACAGATGAAGGCCATCTCTGGCAAAGCATTGTGGTCTGTCAATCATGTCCTCCTAGGCTGTCGGGTACTGGATCCCCTTGGAATTATACCAGAAACTAAGCCAATTGTTAAAGTCAATCATTTTTTGTTTGTATTGAGACATCATTCTGGGTGATGGTAGGATACTGCCTAAGGCTAGGGACCTATCTGACTGGGATACATATTCAGCGAGCTCAATCATGTCTCTCTTCATATCGTCCAGAGTGATACGTCTCATGTCATTCACACCAACATGGACTATGACAGAGACATAACAGTACCTGTTGTTGAGAGACTTGAGTGCGTGAGTGATATGGCAGATCTAGCACCTGACAAGCAACTTACAGTGACTTTCCCCTTCTCTAACCTGGTAAGGGGCACATCTGTGTGTCTCACAATAGAATCTTCTATGATTAGTATGTTGGGTTTGTGGATGGGCCTTAGAGGCTGTGAGACACAGGCATGTGTACTATGTATGGTGCCTGGTGCTGCAGGTTGTGATATTTCTACCCAAATATCTACTTTCTGCATGTTGTGGTAAACCACATCTTATCCATTCTCCATTATTTAGCTGTAGCACATAAGGTGGTGACCTACTTTATTGTCTTTTTGTGAACCTGTCTGTCTGTCTGTTATATATTTCTACACATTAGTGCAAGGTCAGGGATGTGTATTCTCATCTTCCAACAACACTTCCCCTTCTGCAAACTAGGGGGTTGTGTTTTTATACATGTATTAATGCACCTTAGATATGACATTGCCACTGCAGCTGTTACTTTGCTTGTTTCTGCTTATCATTTATTCTCATCATCATTATTGTATAACACTTGCACTAGTGTTAAATTTAGCCTGTTTGTTCTGATCGTATCTAATGGATGCTGGTTTACTCATACATGAGTAATAATGTATGTCTTGCATAACTGGCAACATGGTAAGTTGATTTATTTTTAATTAGATATTATGGTAAGTAAATTTTAGTTGATATATTTGAATTATTTGAATTTGCTAAACACATATATAAGTGTGTGTGTGTGTGTGTGTGTGTGTGTGTGTGTGTGTGTGTGTATACACACACACACACACACATATGTACTTATAATTTGTGTGTGTTTTAGCTGGTGATGTACTACATATTATGGCCATACTTCAGCACCACAGCAACATGTCTAGTGTTACCTTGGCCTGTGTTTTATGTAACTCATGATGTGGCACAGGCCATCTTTATGGTTGCCAGCCTTTTGGTGGTCAGCAGTATGAAATGGTAATAGGTATTGCACACATCACAGGAGGCTGCATTACCCTGCAAAGGAAACCATGCAGAAACTCACAGAAGTCACAGCATGGAGGCCTGTGGACTACTTGATACGTTGCAATTGCACTCTTACAAGATGTAGATTACAAGTCCCTCCAAATGGAAATACATTTACATACTGTATGACTGTCCCCTCAACAGACAAATAAGTACTATGCAAAAGCCTTACTTTGAGTATAGCAGTACCCTCTGCCAGAGTAAACAGCAAGATAAATGAAAGCATATATCTGGTGCATGCAGTCATACAAATCAGTTAAGCAGGGATATGACTTAGTCCTCAACCTAAACCAGGGTCCATGCTTTCCACTTACTTAATGCACTTCAAAATTTCCCATGTTACATTTAAACTCATACACCATAGCACCCTGCAAGTATCATAGCATGTAAGAACTCCTTGTCTATGAGTATATTCCCCAGACAGACTTCACGTGTTATTAACTTATCCCCCTTAAAAAGAAAACTGTTTCATGTAGGCCAACAAATGACACACACCTACAGTACAAATGCAAAGAACTAACCAAAACATGCAGATAGTGCTGTCCAATCACTTACCTCAAGTGTAGTGTTGATTAATGAAGAAATTTGAATGTTTGCTGTATTATCTGATTCTTCAGTAACAGATTCCATAGTGTAGTGAGCAAACTGATGGCCATAGCCGTTTTTATTGTGTAGTTTTGAAACTCCTAATGTTGTCATTATGCTAATGAGGCTATTTAGAGCAAACATTTCTGTATTGCATTTTTCCTCAATGTGCAATGGACCAAACATGCAGAATGAGGTTTGTTTAAGATTGAAATTGCGTGAGTACCTATGAAATGCAATGTGCATGAGTGGGTGGGTCAATGACCCCAGACAGGTTCTAGGTAAAACTAGTGCATTATTTTTACTTGCACAAGTGTTAAAGTGTAGAAATGGAACCATATGTGGGTTGTGTGCTGCTGTTAAACTCCTTACATATGATAGTTCACACCCTAACACTAACTTACCACACCATGTGCATCTACACTGTCCTGTCATGGCACTATGACATGTCATGCAGATTGAATGCCCAATGCTGTGTGTCACATTTTGACAACAATGTACATGGATGTGAGAAAGCTTTCATATTTCTCTAGACTGTGACTTGGTAGGTGGCTGTGGCTTCTGAAGGCACTGAGGTTGGCAGGGCTCCCAGGTGTTGTTCTGTGGAGGCCAAAATATTTCTGTAACTTTTGTACAGGGACCACCAGGTGTGCCTGTTGGTGGACTGTTATGAGACCTCCATTACAAACTGAATGCCTAGCACAGCATTGCCAGAGCAGAGACTTCTGATACTGACACAAACGACTCTGGTGAGCAATGCAGCCACCATTACATTGACCTTAAGAGGCACCATTTTGACCACCTATGTCAGTAGGAAGAAGTGGTCAAACAGACTGCTCCTGGGATGTATAATAAATATGCACCACAGGTTATTGCACTGTTATTTTGCACATAGTTAAAATGGCCCATGCAGGACATTTAATTCATGATGCTTTTAATTCCTAATAGGAGACAACAGGCTCCTATTTTGGAGGAGGATGGAGTGTCTCATCAGATGCATGGGTGAATATAATTACTGTCATTTTATTGCTAAGTTCTCTATATCATAGCAGCAATAACTGCCACTGCTGTATTTGTGTAGCAATAACTGTAACATCCATGTGTGACACCACTACATGCTACTTAAAATACCCTCTTTAGATATGCTGCCATGCAAGCCCCATTCACACACAGGACATATTCGGGTGATCCACACAATGCATTTCCCATCTGTATGCATATGACTAGAAGAGAGTGCCCATACATAATGACTACTGGTACACAGTGCCAGACATGCAATACTGTTGGCTCACAACCATGCTGTTTGTATTGCAACAGACCAAGAGGTTCTATGGTATGCAGGGTATGCATTGCATCATACTGGCTGTGCATCACCCCACCAAATGCCAGGCATGTACAACTGTAAAATGGCATACCTATGGCATTTATAAATTACAAAATCTCTGTCTCATAGGACATATCACCTGTAGTTGTTGCCCACCGTATCTAACTACTGCATGAGTTGTGTCCAACTGTCTTGTCTGCCTTTGGTATGACAAGCTAGGATAGTATGTTTGTTCACCTCCATTGTTTGTGAGAGTGTGCATGTCTGCATAGCCTTTCCTAGCCTCTATCCACACTGGCACACCCACACACACCTTCCTTGGCCTCTTAAACTTATTCAGTTTGTTATTGAATGAAGATGTACTTTATTAAGCTATTTTTGTATTTAAGTATTTATTGTGTCAATGTTATTTAATTTGTAACCATGTTATCTGAAGAGTCTTGCTGTTCAGTGCGATAACTGATATGTTACCTTGACTTCTTTGTTAATATTTGCTGTATATTGTTTTTTTTTTGTTATTGATGCCCTTGTGGCTTGGACAATACCTTAAAGGACCTTTAGGTCACTGTACCAACCTGCTTAACAAATGGTAAATAATCAATCAATCAATCAATCAATCAATCAATCAATCAATAAAGCTTTGTCTTGCTTTTTCTAGATCTACCTTTTCTAGATGATAGCTGTGCAGTTGCAGAAAAGCAATGCCATGTCCAAGTAGTGAGTACTATAGAGTGAGTGTATGACTGAGAAAGAGAACTGGGAATGTTGTTATGAGAAAAATTAGAAATGAGTTATTTCACCATACTAGAGTGCAAACTCTAGGCTTGTACCAAAAGTTTGAGCTTTAGTGTACATTTTTCAAGCATTGTGTGAAAAGCTGAACAAACCTATAGCTGATTTTTTTTTCACTGAAGATATTGCAAAGATGTGAAATGTCAAGCAGAAGTTCTATTACTTAATCACTGGAGCATTTTTTGAAAACAAACAGGACCACTTTTACTTTCTACCACAACCAAATTCCAGCCCCTTTTATAGTATCTGTACTACCTTCCTTTTACTTGGTTTTGATTTTTGACCTCTGTATGAGTGTCACTATTTTGCTCCCCCACTCTTTCCCGTACTGGATAAGAGTTATCATTTATATTCCCCTTTTACACTGTATCTTTGGATTCACTCTCCTCTCACAGTTTGTGTGCTTTAAATGGGGAAACTCTTCCACCAAGTATTATTAAGACTCAAATTTGGTGTTACAGGATGGAAAATTTTTTAGAATGGTTAGTACCTCTACATCAGTAATGTGATATTCTTTTCTGTCATCTTGAATGAGTATTACATCTACTTTTTTGGTTGCTACTAATCTTATGCTTACAAACTGGGGGACATTTCACAATGGTAGTAATGTTTCTGGAGTCTGACAGGACTTTACAATACTCATTTTACAGTACTTTTAAATATGTCTGCTGCTACAATTTCAAATATTTGTACTTTGCTGTTGATAAGAGGTTTTAACCATAGCTTTAACACAGGTTTTAAATCACACATCTGTATTCTTACCTTTTTGTTAGTTTAAAAGTCCAGATTATTTCTTCCATAGCCCAAAGTTTTTTTAAGTTTGTTACAGTCCATGGATTAATTTTCCTCCTTGTCCATACCTCTCCTGTTAGCCGTGATAACAGGATTTTTTCCCAGCATGCTTGGGCCAAGCTGTCTGTGGTGACATAGATAGCACTCAGTTGGTCTTCAAGTCATTCTCCTTAGTTTTTTCATGGCAGACACCATCCTGGGTATTTTAGCCAGCATAGGTAGTGTTTGTGGCTGTTGCACCACCTTCTGTTCAGTTTCACCTTTGACTCAACAAGTCTTTTCATCAATTTCCCCAGTGGTTGAGGAATGGTCAGCAGAAAACATGCTAGAAACAACAGCAGAGGAATAAATATTGTGGGTAAGCATACCAGTCCAGATCAAAAAACCCTCAATAACAGCATAGCCCAAATACAGCTTGCACTTGGCATCAAAGACATTAAGAGGAAAGGCAAATGGTAAGTCCATAGACAACTGTCAACAAAGAACACTGAAGTCTTCAGGTTATATATATATATATATATATATATATATATATATGTGTGTGTGTGTGTGTATAAAGGTTTACTGCACACATCCAGAAGGAAAATGAAAATAGCAGTTCTCTTGATTTCTCAGTTTCATAGTAAACAAAACAGATGCTGCTATGAAGAAACAATGCTTAGCATTATATAGCCCATGCAACCCCTAAAGTAAATGGGCCAATTATAATTGTTAAGGCTGTTGGTCTCTCTCAGGCCAAAATTCCAGCTCATTCCTCTTGGTACACTCTATGAATTAATTCAGAATGTGTTGATGTACTCAGTCCCTCCTATGTCTTCCTACCTGATGATGTAACACATGAGGAACCAGCTTCCAGAAGTCTTTAAAATGGTGACCTGCCTTTTCTAGCATTATAATTGTTAATTAAGGTCATATTAGTAGCTAATACATGGAGTTCATGACTAGCTGTTTGTGAAAATGTTATAACACTACACAATGCAGCACAGATTGAAAACCACACACACACACACACACACACACACACACACACACACACACACACACACACACACACACACACACACACACATGCTTAATAACATGACCACACACTGACAATTAAAAATCCTTAACATACAACACTGACATAAAACACAACGCACATAAAGCACACATTAATCTCATTGTAAAAGAAAACAACCAGTCTCCTTTTGTAATCAGTTTAATTAAAAACAACAACAACAAAAAAAGAATTCACAATACCATCAAACATAATTTGTCTGAATAGTGTACTGTTAGGGAAAGATTTTTTTTTTGGAAGGTAAAGTGCAAGATGGGCTTGTGGGCAGGGATAGGGTTACAATCTGCACACATGAGTAAGGATGGGCAGGCTAGCTTTGCTCACTGTACCACCTTAATCATGTGTAGAAACCCTATCCTTACCCTATCCCTGGCCCTGCCACTGCCCTTAACCCCAACTCTGCACCTTACCTTGCAAAAAACCCTTCCCTAACGGTGTTGTTAACATTAGAACCAAAGGACACATATCATACATAACACAAAAGCACAGCACTATAGTTATTTCCTTACCTAGCCATTTCTATAACCCTAACATGCAAAAACTCAAACACTCTCACTCCCGACACTGACCCACTCACCTCTATCAATAAAACAAATGTCCAGTAAAATGAACAATAATCACATTAGTTAACCAGGTAAGCCCACTGGGCACCCAGTCCCTTTTCAGGGATGACCCAAGAGCAATATCTAGGTAAGTGATTTGCTCAAGGTCATGTAGTAGGCAAATGAGTGCTCTGGGAATCAAGCCTAGTACAACAGGAACTACAGGTCTCACCCTTAACCTCTGTGCGAGCTGCCAGACAAAATGAACTTTCAGTAAAGAAAAAAAAAGATCACTTTATGAATAAAATGAATGTTAGAACTACAACCACACACAGACACACACACACACACACACACACACACACACACACACACACACACACACACACACACACACACACACACACACACACACACACACACACACACACACACACACACCTTTGCATTACATTCTATTGCATAGGTGTGAAAGAAATATAAATAGTTTTTGCCCATTTTCTTTGTCTTTTGTGTGGCTTGTATCTCTCATTTGTACATATAATGCCTATTCTCTCAGTCCACTACCTATCCCAGAACATATTGATAGCCTCTGTGGTGTTACAGTCTCATTACCTACTCAGATAACTTATTCCCTTTATTTACTGCTCTTTCTATGAAAAAGTATTCTGTGATATTTTATTTGACCTTATTTCCCTTAATTTGAAAGGAATGCCTCCTCCTTTCTCCTCTCTTTCCTTTTGTGCATTAATCTTATGAGATCAGACCACTGCTTTAAACCATAAGATCGTACATATCTCTCATGTCTTGTGCACCCATACCATGTTTCCCTTTTCCTGACTATGTTTAAATGAGAATAGATTCTTGTTCAGTGACCTCCCTTTATATTTCTGTCATCCATTCTGTATACTATCCTTGTAGTCTTTGTCTATACGATCTTGACTTGCTTGAGATCTGTTTCCAAGTGCAAACACCAGAAATGTAGCCTCCAACAGTGTCCAGTGAGGGATCTGTACAAGGCTAATATATCCTCTCTGGTCCTGGAGTCTGTGCACTTAAGGACACTACCCAGCATAGTGCTGGTATTGCTTATAACTGAATTACCTTGTCTGGTGGTTCATTCTTTCTAGTCCTACTACATTGAGGTATTTTCCTAATTTTTGCTTTTTAGTGTTGTCGCCCCTCATGTTGCTATGGCATCATCCTCTCCATCACCAGAACTTCTCTGTCAGTCAAAAAAAAAAAATCTACGAGAGAAGTACTTGATGAAAGTCAGATGCCCACTTCTCTCAGTAAGTCTGAGATGGTTGACTCCACCAAGGAAACTTTGTAGCCCTGGACCATCCATCTGTTTCTTCTGGACCCTATTACATGTCCCATTTGGAAATCATTATGGGAACCTGTAACTCCAAAAAGACTGACCATAAGGCTAAGATAGCTGGGGAGGGAGAACCTAGATTAATTTTGACTGAGTTAGGAGAAATTTATCAGCTCTTTGCTTTAGAGGACATCTAAGTCTTGCTAATGCAGATTAGACCTACTGCTTCTAACCATAAAATTATATGTCTGGGTATCCTGACGAAGGTTACTCAAAAGATAAAACATATTTCCTAATCCTCTACTCCACTTTTAATTCATATAGCCATTCATGATTACAGGTTCAGTTTCGCTTAAGGATTTCTTAAAACATTTCAGACGTTTTGGTCTGTTCACCCCTCTTCTTCATCTTAAGCTTTTTGTCCATTAAACAGGAAACAGACTTCTCTTCCTCTGAGGAGGAAGACTTTTCTGATTATGACCAAAGGGGCCTAGGCTATACCTCAGAGACCCCACCCCACCAGGCTTGAATCAAATGTGGAAGACCCATTATCCTCAGATCCTCCTAATGATGAGATTTTCTTTGGGGTTACCACTACCAAAATGAAGGGCTTCTTTAAATGGGAGGACAGAGAGGTCTCTGACTCCTAGAAATATACTATTAGTTTATAAACAAGGACACTCATAAACCTGTTGCTATTCCATCAGTATAGGAGATAATACAATATACTTTTTCAGTTACTTTATTGTCTCCTGACTCTCAACCTCCATCCTTTAAGGTCTAGTAGATTTTACAGAATTCCTGAGACTTTTATAAGTACTTTTATAAAAATCCCACAACTAAGTCAGCCATCATTTCTCTTAATTCTGACAAAAGAACTATAAGATCTCTAATTGTGATGTGAAGTCTAATCTCGTGGACATGCTTAATTCAGTCTCTTAGGTGAGCACAACATTAAATATGGACACCTTTGTGCAGTTTCCAAAATTCAACTATTCTCTTTTTTTTTTCTCTTCCAGCTGTTTTGGTGACTTTACATTTAAAAGACACTTAACGTCACATTCCCATTAAAAAAAAAATCACATATCATTCTTAAGTTCTATGCTTTGGGATTACAGGATCAGTTTATTTCTTTGCTTTTTAGTCTCTCTATGTTCCAAGAGTTATTACCAAATGCCTTGCTCCAGTAATAACCTACTGCGGACTACAATACATACACATTTTTCTTAGGCAATTGTCTGGTTACAGCTCCAACTGGTCAGGAAATACTAACAGCCTTAGGGTTTATAAAGAAGCTTTTCCACCTTCTCGGGTTCACCCTAAACCTAAAATTTCATCCCTGCAACCAGCTCATATAGAGGTACTCCTGTGATGTCTCCTGGACACTTCCCTGATGACTGCTGTTCTTCCACCAGAGAAAGTGCAGACCTTGCATCTCTATTTCCTCAGTATTTCAGAACACTACAGGACTACTGCAATGGAGTTTCTAAGAGCCCTGTTTTCCACAGCCTCATCCATTCTGATGATTTCTCATGCCAGACTTCACATGAGAAAGATCTAGGGGTATCTTAATTCAGTATGGGAGCAGCACTCCTATCCTATGTCCAAAACAAATCCAATCCTCAGCTTTCTAAAGAAGGAACTGTTGTAGTGGGCTAAACAAATTCTAGTCAATGTCAGAGTCACCTTCTTTCTTCCAAGCCTTTGTAGACTATAGCCACAGATGTTTCAGAGTTTACTTGAGATGCTTTCTCTTAAGGTATCAAGGTTCATGGAATTTGGGAAACAAAACACAGATGCAAACACATCACTCTGAAAGAGATGACAGCTCTTATCAAAGCCTTGAAAGCTCTAAGCCAACTATCTATTGCAAGTCCATTACATACGGTGACAGACAACACCACAGTGATGTGGTACATAAACATGTGGCAGAGAGCCTTATCCTATTTACAGGCTGGTGGTGATTGCCTGAAATGTGGTCATTCAGCACAATTTATTACTCCAGGCAACATAGATTCCTTCAGAGCAAAAACAGTGGCAGACTCCCTCACCAAGCCAGGATAGATCCTTACAAGAGGATGCTACACTAAGAGGTCTTCCTGCAAATATTTCACCAGTGGGGATTCCTCTGATAGGTCTGCTGCATCCAAAAACATTTTTTTTTCAGGGCACTCTGCAAAGAAGCCTGGAAGACAGATGACTTTTCAATTCCTTGGACAGGAATGTTTCTGTATGTTTTTCCTCTTATCAATAGAGTTCTCCAAAAGATATGGGAGGACCTGCCAAAGATGTTATTGGTGATCTCTTTTTGGCTCAGACAATACTGGTTCTCCCTGATACAGCAGTTGGCCAAAGGCAATCACTAGAAAAGTCCTCAGATTTTGGACTTACTTGTGCAGGACAGGGTATCTGTGATTCATCCAAATCTTCAAACACTAAATTTTGAAGTTTGGATGATAGGCATTTGATTCCTTTATTCTAAAGATGTGTTACAGGTACTTCAGGAAACAAGAAAACTTGCTACTAAGAATTATTATTTATCTAAATGGAAAGGATTTTTGGTTAGGTTCCAAAGCGGACAGGACTCGTTTCAAGTGGTGGCACCCCTAGTTCTTCACTTCCTTTGGGAATTGTTCATTTCTTTCCTAGTGTACACTTCAAAGAAGCTACATCTTTCAGCTATTTCTGCCTGCAACTGGATTTTCCTTTGTCTTCTGCTGTTCAAGTCAAACGTTTTTTAAAAGAGTGATGACATGTATTAGGCCACTAAACTAAAATGTCATTGGAATTATATTTTAGAAAAGTTAACTCAAGCTCCCTTTGAACATGCAGACAGCTCTTCTGTATTTTTTTAACTTGTAAAACATTTTTGCTGGTGGGAGTAACCTCTGCAAGATGAGTATCTGAATTACAGACTCATATGTATTCAACCTTTCTTGGTCTTTCACAAGGAAGGGGTGGGTCTTTGAACCAACTCTTTCTTTATGTCAATACAGTCTCTGAATTTACTCTTAACCAAACTACTTGCCTTTTTTTCTAATCCACAGATAAGGAAGAAAGAATTATTAATTATTTAGATGTACACAGACAACTTTAATTTTATTTGGATAAAAAATAAATACTGTATATCTTGACTTGGCAAAGGCTTTTGAAACTATTCCCCACGATAGAATTATTGAAAAATTAGACAATGTAAACCCTTACATTGTACACTGATTGCAAATCAGTTATCCAACAAATCCCAGGTTGTGAAGTTTTCTGGTACATTCTCTGAATGTAAAATTGAAACAACTGGGGTGCCAGAGGGATCTTTGCTTGGCTTTCTCCTGACTGACATTTATTTTGCAGACATATAAGGCAATAAGCCAGAAGTGTGGCTGATCAAGTTTGCTGATAACTGCAAGGTGGGTATTATTATCTGCTTAACCACTGATGTTAAACAAGTCCAGCAAGAGTTGGAATATGCACATACCTAGTGTGTTAAAAATGATCTAAAGTTAAATGCAAAAAAGTGCAGTGTAATATCATTCTGGAAAAAATGCTGCAATCACTTCATTTTATAATTGGTACTCCTCTTCAGACAGAGACAGTCATAAGAGACCTGAGTACACTACTTATGTGGACAACTCTCTTTATCTCTTTCTCTCTATCTAATTATATCAACATGTTTCTACCATAGTCAGGAAATCCTTCTGTTTGGCCCAGTTAATTACCAAGGGAATATCTTCAACAGTGAAAGAAATTATTCTACCCCCTGTTTTCTTCCCTTCTCAGATCCATAATTGAATACAATGTCCCCTTTGGTATACCTAAATCCAAACATGTCTCAAAACTGGAAAGACCCCAAAGATTTCTAACCGAGAAAATTAAAGGTCTTGAATCCTTCAAATATCCTGAAATATTAGCACATATCTTCTTATACTCAGTAGACCTACAGGTTGCTCTGAGGTGATCTGTGTCTAGCTTTTCGAGCCATGAAAGATTCAATCCTATTTGACTTTCTGTTTTTTTCAAAACCAGTGCCTTTTCAACCCCCTGCATTAGAGACTTAAATCTACATCAAAATTTAAACAAGACTCAGTGAAAGGATAGGTTCCTAACACAACATATTCTCAGCCAATGGAATAAGTTTCCACTTCAGGTCAAAGTACTAACTTGATGACTGGATGGGTAAACACAAATTTACATCAGACTTATCATGTAAAGTCTTGCTTAATTTAGGAGGTAAGTAGTATTAAGTGTTTGGCAGGGTTCTTAAAGGTATACATGGCTAGGTATTGTATGGACCCTGTGATCACTTGCCTAGTGTTATTCCTATATTCGTATGTTCCAAAAGACAAATCAACGTTTTGACTCTTATGATGAGAGCAAATAGGACAAACATACATACTATTTCCAGATGACTTTCTCTTTCTATCCAATTCTATTACACTAACTATGGCAAAGACCTTCCAAGAAAATGTAAGGGCAAATTTTACTAGACCAGTTTCTATATCTAGAGCATTTTGGGCTTGGTCATTAGTTCACACATTTACCAAGTATAATAAATTGTATATCTTCCCTACAGGCTGAATTCACCAAGGGTATTCTGCAGGGCATTCTGGATGGTGGTTCAGTTACCTCCATCCCATACTGAATGAGCTTTGGAAATCATCACAATTGTGAAGAATACTGCAAATGTGATCTTTTGAACAGCATACTACCGTTGTGTAGGTATGTTATAATAATGGCAGACCTTTGAATATATAAGTGTTACAGTACCTCTACTGTACCATCTCTTCATCCCTCTTGGTAGTCAGTTTTTGTGGGGTATCCTTACCCATTTAATTATCTATTTTACACAACACTTTCTAGTCTAGTACTTTGTGTAGAGATATAAGCTTCAGCCTTCTACCCAAGGAACAAGAAAGCTCTGAGTTTTGGTGCAGCTGTACATCTCTCTTACACTAGCACATTGGCTCATGCTAAGGCTAGATGTGCAGCACATGAGGAACTTGAGTTTTGTAGACTGGACAGACATTCAGGTATCCTGGTATAAATTTAGTTGAACATCTATTGTTATAACAGTATACTGAACCCCTGTAACATCTGCACACAATGTTCCCAGTATGCATATCCATGACTCTCTTTCTCTATGAAAAGGGCTGTAATGTCCTATGAGGGACGACATGCCCTCTGTGTGCATAACTCCTGTCATGCCATTTCCCTGCTTTCCCTACACCAACATGCAGAAGTGTAGCACATTCAGTTAGCACTCTGGGCCAGTGCTATGAACCAGCAACACACCCCCTTGGCTCTTCAAGTGAAGAGCAAAAAAAAAAGTTCCTTTTAAACTGTTGCAAACAGTAGCTACAGTTTATACTTGCCTATACATAGTGCTTTATTGTTCATGTTTTAGTTAAAAAAAAGTTTGTTTTTAAACTGTAGAAAATTATTTGCTACAAATGTAGCAAACAATTGCTACTGTTTATACCCTGATTGCACAGAGTGCTACAGTGGTCATATTTTAGTTTAAAAATATATATATATTTTAAACTGTAGCAAACAGTTACTACAGTTTATAACCTGCCTGCATGGAGCATTACAGTGCTCAGGTTTTAGTTATAAAAAATACATTTTATTTATTTTTTTTACTTTTAAACTGTAGCAAACTGTCTGCTACAATGTAGCAAGCATTTGCTACAGTTTAGACCACACACAGAGCGCTACAACACTCAGATTTGACCACAAATGCAATACCAGCTTTTAAAAGCCGGTATTACATTAAAGAACAATCAGGATCGGCCAATTGTTCTCCTCCAACAGTTTGCACCTGGGGCTGTTGCCCCTCTCCCCTCATGCTAGCTATGCTACGGCCAACATGTCCAGTTTCCTATGTGTCTGTATTGCTGTCATCCACAGTGGGTGTTCATTACAGGGCAGAGGTACACTACCAGGTGTCTTATCTTCCTTTAGCATGCCTCTTCAAAGTCCAGTGTCTCACTTCAGTAAACTGCTATTCAGGAATCCCAAAACACACTGCAACATAATTCCACAGGTGTAAAATCACAGAACTTTATTAACAAAAGACAAATTAAGTGCTTTTGTCTCTATCCATGGATGTCTTCATCAGAACTACACATCCAGAGTCTAGGTACACTTAAATAGCAAATAGTCACATGACTTAAAGACAGTTAAGTACTGAAAGATGCATTCACGATCATACCTCTCAACCTTTTCGACGAAGAAATCTGGCCAAGGTCATAAATAATGGGGGGACAATGGCCCAAAAGTAGGCCAATTTTTAAATATTGTTCTTATAAACTTGGAAAGTTGAATGACAGGTTACGCATAAATATAGATTTTATGAAGGATATGAATTCTGAAACTCAAATTTCTGACACTATTTTCTGACTTCAGTCCTCAATGATTTGCAAATGATTTGCCTGAAAATTTGAGGCTAAAATCTGGACATTCTGCGAAAATCTGGACAGTTGAGAGGTATGCTCACCATAACTACATAAAACAAATATTTGTACATACATTTGAGCAAATCTGAATTTCAACTTAGCTGCAAGCAGTTTAAATAAACTAGCGAATGAAATATTTTCATTTATTTCTGGTTTGGCAGTAGCATCAGTTTTAACTGCAATAACAACTCAGCATACCCAAGCTTCTCACACTTATGGCCACCCCTAGGGTGTCTATCAG
>NC_056733.1:1457298952-1457326452 GCF_019279795.1 Protopterus annectens
TTTAGTAAGTCTTAAGCCACAGCTGACCCATAGATTTACCATGTGCAGAGGCTCTAAATAAATAAATACACAAAGCCCAGGTTACTTTGCTTTATTGTGCTATACTGAAATATATTTCTGGCATGGCACTAATTTATTTCGCTGAACAAATTTCTTACTTAGACTTTATTTATCTAGATTTTCTTGGTCTTATCTGTTATTTGCTCATGGGTTGAGTTGAGCTAAGCCATATTTAAAGCTCAAGGACATTTCAGGATAGCCAGTTTCTACTGAACTCTGCTTATCAACAGTGCACACTGATCTCTCTCATCTGCACTGGTAGAACAACTAAAACAAGGTCATTTGTGAGGCAAGTTATGATATTAAGGTATGTACTGTCTATATACATGTGAGCAAGCGCACACACACACACACACACACACACACACACACACACACACACACACACACACACACACACACACACATATATATATATACACACACACACACACACACACACACACACACACACACACACACACACACACACACACATATAAACTAGACTTGGATGGAACACCAACCCATCAGAGAATGCACACCAGTGTTCACCCTTGTATAAGTTGGCATGTTTTTTCTAAAAGTGTGCCTCTCGGAGAAGTTTCTGTCATACCTACATCACACTGCTTGGTTCACCATTTTTGTTCTTAGCCAGGATTATACCGGTGCATAGTCTGTATGTCCTCCCTGTATCTGTGTAGATTCTTGATGGGGGCTCCGTTTTCTTACTACATCCCATAGATGTGCCACAGGTCAGTTGGCAACCCCCTAGATTGGCGTGCCAAGGGTGGGCATTGGTGTGCATTCTCTGATGGGTCGGTGTTCCGTCCAAGTCTAGTTTAGCTGCCTTGCACTTACTGAGCGGTGTGATTACTACGACCTTGAAATCATTTAAGCAGGTAATGAGAAAATGAAAACGAATTAATGTTTTTCTAAAGCTACTCAGCAGAGCTCTTCATGACACTGAAAATGCCTCTAATTTTCCCAAGATTATTTTCTTCCTCAATTTGTTTTTGTATTTGATGTCTACAATTTCCTAAAACAAAAAGCGTCTGTGGCTGGTATACTTTTGCGTTGTGTACATGCACAGTTTGGCTGTTCAAACTGTGATTCCATTACTTTAAAGTTAAAAATGTTCTTAAGTGCAGCCTTACAGAATCAAGTATAGAACGAAAGAGTGCAGAACAAAGCCATAGGTATCAAATAAACATTTTATTTTCACGGCACCTTCTGTTTATTTCATGTTCATAATTTCATTCTCTTCTACTATAAATTAGCTCTGCCCACGACTAGCTAACTCAGTTAAGAAAGTTAATTACTGAATAATTAGTAAGCCATTGTTCTGCTGTTGTTAACATATCTGTCATCCTGTCACTCTCATATGAAAACTGATCTCTGACCTCAGGTGTGTATTTCTGTTTAACAGCCATATTAAGCAAAAAAATGCCCTTTCAAGAATATAAATATGATTTCAACTATACTGGAATTAATTAAGTTTTAGACATCAAATACAAAGCAAATTAAGAGGAACTGCAAAATTAAAATAAATGAGAACAACATTTTATTTAATGATCTTATGAAGTTGCCTTAATACCATTATTTCTAATTAAGCTGTTTGCACTCCACTAAGCACATCCCTTTCATGACACAGAAATATTCAAAGAGGTCTATGTATGTTCAAAACAGAGGACATGCGTGATGGCGGACTATTTGCAAAACTTGATTCCTCAGCATTCTGGTAAGCTTTTAAGACAAAAAAATGCTGTTACCATACAAAATAAAATACAATGCACAGCTTCCAGTAAACAGGCACATGCTGAATGCATCCCAAGGCTGTGATTACTGTGGTAAACCTCTTAAGTTTTTTCCTGTTGACTTCTGTCATGATCAAAGTGTCTTGAAGCATATGCAGCTCAGTTTTTAACTGACAGCCACGTGTTATCTTCAGGAAGAGAAGGAAGAAAACACATATGGATTCTGAGAAGGCATGACTCATAAAAGGAGTATAAAGAAATAACATTCATAGAATTAAGGAATCCAGTTACACACTCAAACATTGTACCAATGTATAGAAAAAAACAAATTGTATGGAGACTGCTGAACACTTAGCAAACTGAAAATGTATTGGGAAGGCATATAACACAGTTAATAGTCTTCTAATCAATAGGCACTTAAAATCCTACTTTAAATGAAAAAAAAGAGAGAAAAGAGCTTATTTTAAAGTTTAATTTTTTAAAGTTTCTTTATTTTGATTTTCACACTAAAACTTTATCCTATATTTTGCTATCTGGTAGTTTTCCTTGGTGAGAAACACCACTAAAAATAATTGTGTAACTTTCCTCTTAAGCAGCAGTGGCAGAGATCTGCTTCAAAATTATTCTTGCTAGCCTTGTGAGTAGTAATGGAAATACGGGGTTTTCTGGAAGATGAGATTGGTACTCTGGTATACTGTACATGTAGCAAAAGCAATTCTGCTGTCAAAGCCACTGAGCATTTCAAATGCATAATGTTATTACATGTTACAACTCCTTATTTGTACCTAGTAATTTTTAGTAAAATACAAAAAAAAAAAAAAAAAAAAAATACATATATACTACTTCTAACTTTTAACCAGAAATTCTAGAATGTTTTTCTCTATAATCCTCATGTAAACTATGTGTGGAACATAATCTTTGTATAATCTGTATGTGAAACATAATCTCTGTATAATCTTTATGTGGAGCTTTTCTCCCCAGGACTCCATTGAAAACGGGTTCTTTAGGCCCAATGGACTATCCTGGTTAAACAACTGCAAATAAATAAATAAATAAATGATAAATAAATTATTATGACTGGAAGTAATTTGCAGAACCAGTTTCAGCACCTAAAAAAACAAAGGAACAAAGACAAGTAAATATGATTTAGAAATAACTAGGGAGGCGTGTGAATCATTTGAACACCTTGAACAAAGCAGTCCATAGGGCGAATTAATAAAAAAAAATCAATTTTCATTCTGCTTGGAGTACTGAGTGAAGTTTAGATGTAATTGCTCTGAATCTCTCTCTCTTTATGGTGACTCCCTGACTGCAGTAAATCATCTCTGATACCACGGTCCTTAGGAAGTTGTAATGAAGCCTGATATACAAGAAGAAAGCATTTGGCAGTAATCTAATACCAAACTGGTCTCACCCTGTAGATTCCCCTCTAATTCTGTTAACAGAAACTCTACTGAGAATGCATCAGTATTTATTAAATATAGCCTTTCACAGATGGGATAAGCAGTAACCCATGACAGTGCTGTCTGCAGTGATCTTAATTCACATCTTACAACTGAATGGCACAGGTGGACTGCACAGTTCATCCTTTTAATCACCTGAGAAACAAGGGAAGATGGGTTTTATTACTATATACTTTTAGAAGAGTTTTAATTATGTAAAAAGCTAAATGGACTGCATAATAGTAACCAGGTGGTTCTAATGTTTAGTACATGTACACTTCCTGAAGAAATGTTATTAAGCTGATCCATGATTTGCACCTGACAAATATGGTAACTGCACTCCTACTTTTAACTCTCCCATTTCAGAGGGCAAGTTTTAAAAGTGCAAGTGAGAATGTTTCATTTATTTCAGCTCTATATGAACTTCTCAGACCCTGTTTTTATTTTCTCTCCACTCCTGAATCTTCAGTTTACAAATCCAGTAGAAAAGAAACTCACTTATTAAGCTCAGACAGTAAACAAACAAAAAAGCATTGTTATAATGTAATACAAACTTATAAATATATAAACTTTTCTTAATTATGTTTTCTCATATCTTCAGTATACCTTAACAGTCGAATCCCACATTGCTGTCCATAGCTTAATGGAAAAACTGGCTAAGAGACAGAGAACGTGAGAAGGTAAGAAGATGTGTAATTAGTAGATACACAGTAGTAGCTACAGGTATGAATTTAGTGGTGAGATTGATGTTAAGGCGATACATATGCATGCACTATAGTAGCATCTGCATCTCTTTGTTCCCTTTTTTAGACCTCCTCATTCATTGCTGACATTTAGCCTTCTTCCCACTAGTGGAGTCTGGTGGGAGATCTTGCCATTTTAGCCAGAGGGAAGATTTTTGTTTTATGCAACAGACTACACAGTGAAGATGGGATGAACTATCCCTGACTATTAGGAGACAGCATACAGTGACACCTCTTATGCATTAGTCATACAGTCCTATGCATGTGACTGTGAGGTGACTGTTTCAGGCTGTGCCTCCTGCTGTTTAAACTGGTCACAACAACACCCTATACTCTTCACTAGATGGTATCCAGCTATGGCAAACCATTCACTCCCTCTTCTCACTGTGGAAGGAGGGCTGTTGTCAGCCACTTGAAACCCCCCCTCCAGTTGACAATTTCTGCACATCTTATTCATCTCAGTGAAAAAGAATGTTGAGATCAAGGTTACTAGGGCAAGAAGTGTGTCAGGATGGGACTGGTTTGCAAGGATGAGACTAGGGCAAGAAGTGTGTCAGGATGGGACTGGTTTGCCAGGATGAGACTAGGGTAAAAAGTGTGTCAGGATGGGACTAGTGTGCCAAAATGAGATTGGGGCAAGAAGTGTGTCAGGACGGGACTAGTGTACCAGGATGAGACTAGGGCAAGACGTGTGTCAGGATGGGACTAGTGTGCCAAAATGAGACTAGGGCAAGAAGTGTGTCAGGAATGGTACTAGTGTGCCAGGATGAGACTAGGGCAAGAAGTGTGTCAGGATGGGATGAGTGTGCCAGGATGAGACTAGGGCAAGACATGTGCCAAAATGAGACTAGGGCAAGAAGTGTGTCAGGAATGGTACTAGTGTGCCAGGATGAGACTAGGGCAAGAAGTGTGTCAGGATGGGATGAGTGTGCCAGGATGAGACTAGGGTAAAAAGTGTGTCAGGATGGGACTAGTGTGCCAGAATGAGATTGGGGCAAGAAGTGTGTCAGGATGGGACTAGTGTGCCAGGATGAGACTAGGGCAAGACGTGTGTCAGGATGGGACTAGTGTGCCAAAATGAGACTAGGGCAAGAAGTGTGTCAGGAATGGGACTAGAGTGCCACAATGAGACTAGGGCAAGAAGTGTGTCAGGATGGGACGAGTGTGCCAGGATGAGACTAGGGTAAAAAGTGTGTCAGGATGGGACTAGTGTGCCAGAATGAGATTGGGGCAAGAAGTGTGTCAGGATGGGACTAATGTGCCAGGATGAGTCTTGGGCTCAAGTGTTTCAGGATGGTACTAGTATGCCAGGATGAGACTAGGGCAAGAAGTGTTTCAGGATAGGACTAGTGTGCCAGGATGAGAGTAGGGCAAGAAATGTGTTAGGATTGAACTAGTGTACCAGAATGAGACTGGGGCAAGAAGTGTGTCAGGATGGGATTAGTGTGCCAGGATGAGAATAGGGCAAGAAGTGTGACAGGATGGGACTAATGTGCCAGAATGAGACTGGGGCAAGAAGTGTGCCAGGATGGGAGAAACTGGTAAGAGAACTGTAGGCATATAGAGCTTGCAGAAACAGCATATTAAAATACTTGTAAAAGTGATTTACAATGTTACGAGAAAGTGCAACTTGACGGTGGTTTGGGGCTTGGGCACCTATAGTGACTGTGGGGTATCATGCTGCAGAAAATTATTTCTTTGGCTGAACCTCCTTGTCTTTTAATAGATTTAATTCCAAATTACCAGTATGAAACTGCCAGAATTTAGTGTCATATTCCTGGGAAAATACTGAAAAGTGATTCAGAAAAATCATATGCCACAATACTACAAGTTTACATTAAAGTGTTAAACTTTCAAAATATTTCCGTCTACAAATCTTTTGATTACTTTTTCATTTAATATCCAACTGGAACTTATTTTATTATGAGGTAAGATTTTTAATAATATCTTTATAAATTTTCCACTGTGAGAGTGTCAAATAATCAGCCTATCCAAAAAACTTTTGTATCAGAGTACAAGTCCTTTGTTTACTTTTATCTCAGACTCCATGATCATGATTTCAAGTAATAAGGAACTTAATTCATATACCCTATGGATTGCTTATGAGGCAAATGTACATTAAGTATCAGCAGATATCTAAAAATGCACAGTGACATATGATGCATATGAATTCACCATGTCTATGACCATTTTACCTCAAATACAATCTGTGAAGGCTGCCAGCCTAGCTAGCTAGAATTTTGTAGATAATTCTATGTCATTGTAAATGTTAATATAATCCACAGGCTTGATGAAAAACCACAAACTGCAAGCCAGCAACTCCTCAGAAGGAATTTATTTGAAAAACCATCTTGGTTTTTCAAATAAATTCCTTCTGAGGAGTTGCTGGCTTGCAGTTTGTGGTTTTTCATCATCTTTTGTTTGCGGTGGTTTTTCAATAATCCACAGGCTTGTTTTAACAAATGTAAGAAAACTAAATGTAAGAAAATTGTGTTATATACTGAACTTCAAAAATCTAACCACAGTGCACCCTGCTGGACGAAAGCTGTTAAGTAAATAATTATCACTATGTTTTACAAGAAATGTAAATTTTGAGTTTCTGTTAGCCTGGGAATTAAAGGAGAAGTGATAAAAATGATGTAATGTGAAATGACTCAGCAGTACTGGGTGTTATCAATTTAAGCCTTTCTTAGAGAGAAAGATTGAGCATTTTGGATTTTGTCTGAAGTTGACAACAACTCACCAGCACGTGTTTGCTCTGTAAGTAAAGTAGTATTTAGAACAGTGATTTCTCTTAGAGTTGGATAGGAATTTAGCCAGATTAATCTAGCTGTTTTCTATATTTATGTCAGACTATCCTACAGTATTGTTTTAAACATTTCCTGTGATTTCTGAACTCTTGATTGCACTGTGTTGAATTGATGAGATTTGCCTTGTGCTTTTATTATTTATTATTAAATAGTTTTAAACCTTTCAACTATGGCTGTTTTGTGTAGAGATAATGTAAGCTCTTAAAGAGTACTTGCATGTATTGGGTGATACTGTCCAAGCCACTCCAATAGTCTTGCTGCTCAGCACACTTACTATTTGGATAACAGTAATATTGCACAGTGAAATTGGTCACCCTTTGGGAAGGGCCTTATGGTAGCTGATAATAGTGATTGGTGGCAGTGATTTCTACCTTATAGTCTGGGCAGAAAGGGGGGCATAGCTGGAAAACCTTCTCCAGGAGTGTCTGTGTGTCTGTATCTAAATCAAATCTTAAAGTGTGTGTGTGTGTGTGTGTGTGTGTGTGTGTGTGTGTGTGTGTGTGTGTGTGTGTGTGTGTGTGTCAGCTACTTGGGCAGGAACACGAAGCACTAGTTGGACAGAGAGGGTGCTGGAGGTTTTAGCTTGACCACTAGGCTGAGATCTGTACCTTATAGCTGTGCCAGTGGGGAGTCTTACTGGGGATCTGGAGAAAGAGAGAGAAACCAACCCCAGACTGACTGTGATCTCTGTGTGCTCTTAAGGGAAATTGTACTTTACTGTGTGTGTACTTGTTAGCCTTCCCAATGTGCACACCCGTCACTGGTGCTAGTGGTGAGGATTAAGGCTCCTTGATTACTGGATCAGTGCACGGGTGTCACACAAGCTTATAAACATATACACTTTTTCATGCACTCATTACAGCTTAACATTCAAATGCTACATGGCTGTCCATAACTTTCTTGAACACTGTTTTATTTTGAAAAAGTGCCTGTAGCCACATGCTTGTGTTTTGCACACTTTTGGAAGCTTATTAGTTTAATACAGCTGAGTCTGCTTTCAGGAGGAAATAGCCAGAGCTCCATATAGCAGATGTAACAACAGTATTATATGGACTACTTCACAAAGATTTTCTTTTGTGGAAAGTAACAAATGAAAAAAAAAAAAACAATAAAAAATACCAATAAATGAAATGTACCCAAATATTATAAAAAGATCAGTTTATTCAGCAGTTTCATCCCCTTATACATTTAGCACTGGACATCATCAGAATAAATAACTGTTATCCCTCTTCCACTTAAATACAACTAAAGCATCATGTGAGCGATCATTTGATATTCAAAATTTACATAAGAATAAAAAATATAACATAATATATATATATATATATATATATATATATATATATATATATATATATATCTATGGTTCCTATTAGAAGAACGAAAGTCCAAAATATCGAACGGTTGTATACGCGAAAATGCCATTCATCAATGTGTTTTTGTGAGATCATGGTACAGTGAAGATTGGAAAATTTGCCCTTTCCTCATTGTAGTGCAATCTCTGAGTTGGTATATATAATTAGCAGAAGGTGTGGGGGGTGCAGCACTCCACACTAAAGGGTTTGAAGTCTAGCATTTTTGTTGTTTACAGTGTTTGATTATATGAACATTCGTTCATATAATATAGACCCTGTATCTATATTGATATCTATCTATATCTTTATCTATCTATCTATCTATATATATATATATATATATATATATATATATATATATATATATATATATATATATATATATGGGTTCCCTTTATAATTTCAAAATAATGAAATCCCAACTTTCAGTATTTCGAAATTATAATAACGAAGCCTTGAAATTCCGAAACACCAGAAGCGTGAAATTCAAAATAACATAAGTTCGGAGCTTCTGGTGTTGCGATCTGTGAATGCATAGGTGTAAGTGTAGGTAAGTACGTATGAGTGTGTTGGTTAGGGGCTTTAGTGTATGTTATTGTGTGTTTTGGTTGTAATGTGTGTGTGTGTGTGTGTGTGTGTGTGTGTGTGTGTGTGTGTGTGTGTGTGTGTGTGTGTGTATGTGTGTGTGTGCGTGTGTGTGTGTGTGCAAGGAGCTGTGAAATGTGTGTGTTTGAGTTACCTTTGTGTGTGTGATTGTGCGATCTCAGACTTAGTATATATAAGTAGTGGAGTGTGGGGGTGCAGGGGGGCTTGAACCCCTGCTTGTCTGTAGTGTAGGATTGTTTGTTTGATTGTGGGGGGAGACTGTGTCTATGTGTATGTGTGTGGTGTATTTGCTCTGTAGGTTCACGATTTTAAATTTCGCGGTTATGGGGTTTCGGTATTTAAAGGTTTTGGCTATAGAATTTCAAAATACTGAAATTCGGGGATTCAGTATTTCGGGATTCTATAGTAAACCTATATATATATATATATATATATATATATATATATATAAAATTTCATATTAAGGAATATAGTTTTTATACTTATTGTGGCCCTGGTCCTCCAATAACTGTGCCAAGCATATACAGTCACCTTTTTTCTTAAACAGCATGGCCACGGGCTGCACATTTGCATGAGTAGCACCAATTCCCTTCTTGCACTTGAAGTATAATTGCTCACAGACCACAAAGACCATTTCAATTTTATTAATAGCATTTTTCATATATCTTGGATCACAGATGTAGGGTAATATTTGCCAATTTTGTCTCAAAATGCATTGTAATTATTTGATGCCAATACCAACAAGCACAGGCACTCATGGCAACTTCCAACATTATTATCATACATGCATATCTTCTTAAATTACGAAATTTGAACTGGTGTGTAAACCAAGAATAACTACTGTTTAAGGAAAGTTTTACCCCAGTACACAGTGAACAGACCTTATGTAGGCCCAGTTATATTTACTGATTTATGATCTCACTCATTTTTTTATTATTTCATATGTATTTTTTCTTGTAGTTACTTTGCAACTTCTTTGTGTATATGGCAAAATAAAGAGTTTTAACATATAAAAAAAGACAAACTCACCACCGTAAATAGCTCAAGTAACAAAAATCTGAGGGTAATGCTACTCAATGCCAGAGGTTTAAACCTCAAAATACATGCACTTGAGGCACTCCTCAGTATGGAGAAAATCGATATATGTGCAGTAACAGAAACCTGGTTTAATAGGTTCATAGGTTCATAGGTTGATACTAGGCTATCTGCCCTAGGGCATTTATAAGCCTAGCCAGAGTGTGTTTGGCTTTTGCCACCCTTTTAGATTAGTAGACTGTGCCTCTGTATAGTAGGTCACAGAAGATAGCCCTTTTGAGGTTAGTTTACTGTGCCTCTGTCTAGTAGGGACACAGAAGAGATCCCAGGGGTATAGGTTCATAGGTTGATACTAGGCTATCTGCCCTAGTTTAAGGCTCCAGAGAGCACCCCAGCACTACCAGGCTACAACTCATACCATACATTTCGGCCACAGAACCCAGACCAAAATACAAAAGGCGGGGGAGTATCCATATTCATTAAGGATACCCATGCCTCCAGGTTAGTGGCACAGCACAATGCTTCAGAGATCATCCACGTGCAACTAACAATGGGCAAAACTGCAATTCAAATTGTAGCTTGCTACAGATCACCCACCATGTCCCAGGACCCCCATTCCATGTTTCTGGAAACACTGAGAAACATAAAGGTCCTACCAAACACCCTAATATTGGGTGATTTCAACTACCCAAACATTAAATGGGAGAACTGCTCAAGTACTAACTCCCTTGCCCAACATTTCCTAGAATTTATAAACCCAAATGCCCTGGCTCAACTGGTCAACACTCCCACCAGAGGTGACATATTGGACCTGGTCATCACCAACATGGGCGACCTGTATTCCACACCAGAGGTCAACCCCTCGCTGGTTAGATCTGACCATAAACAAATCACTTTGGATATCCACATGCCGCCCCCACCCCGGACAAGGAAACCACCATGAAAAACTTTTCAAAAGCAAACTTCACGTTACTTAAGACAGAGGTGGAAAGTTTCAAAGCTCCCATGCTAAAGGATAATGCTGTCCAAGCTGCAAAATCCTTTACTAATGCATTCTATGGGCACCTACAAGAATGCATGGATCGTGCTATCCCAAGCAAAACCAAGACTCACTCCTCCAAGAAAAGGAAACCAGTCTGGTGGACACCTGCCATAAACAAGCTATACAATAGAAGGAGGAAACTAGTACAGAAAAGAGTAAAATCCCAAGAAGGGAAGACATCCCTGATCAGTATCAGCAAGAAACTACGATCCCTCATAAAATTGTCCAAGGCGAGCTTCAAAAGAAAAATTGTCAAGGACTCCAAAGATAACCACAAAGCATTCTTTAGCTATGTCAAGAATCTAAGTGGCAATGCTCAGATCTGCTCGGAGTTAATGCAGAATGGCACAAAATACACTGAACCAACCGATATTGCCAACATCCTGGCAGACAGATTCAGTGCAAACTTCACCCCCCTCTCACCCCCAAAAGGGCCGATAACCATACCAGAAGAATGTAGAGCCCCTGAAATCACAGACACTCAGGTTAAAACAGCCCTCTCTAAAGCCAAAAACACAGCATCAATGGGACCAGATGGTGCCCAAGGCTACATCCTACACGAGCTCAAAGATGAACTAACCCCTCACCTAAACACACTGTTCAAACTCAGCCTCTCCACAGGCTACGTACCCATAGAGTGGTGCACAGCAGCGGTTATTCCTCTCCACAAAGGTGGAGCCACAACAGACTCCGGGAACTATCGCCCTATAAGCCTGACTAGCTTGGTCTTCAAGGCTATGGAGTGCATCATCATGGAACTCATTAACAGAGACATTGGGAGCCTCCAAACACTGGACCCTACCCAGTTCGGCTTTGTTAAGGGCAGACCATGCCTCCTAAACCTGGTGGACTTCTTTTAGACAGTTACCAAGGCTATAGACAAGGGAAAGGTGGTACACACAGCCTACCTAGACCTCACAAAGGCCTTTGACACCTTTCCCCATTCTGGTATTATAGACAAGCTCACCAGCCTGAACATAAACCCCTACATCACAAGATGGGTTGCCAATTGGCTCATGGACAGAACCCACATGGTGAGAGTTGCGGGAGCTAGGTCTGACTATAAACCGGTTACAAGTGGCGTGCCCCAGGGCTCAGTCCTAGGACCCCTCCTGTTCGGCATATACTTCTCAGAGGTACAGCGAAGCACAGGAGGACTATGGCTGACCAAGTTCACAGATGACTGCAAACTATGGGCTATAATTGACTCTCCGGCTGACACAGACATCCTCCAAAAGGGTCTCACTGAGACAGATACCTGGTGTCAAAATCATGGCCTCAAGTTAAATGCCAAAAAGTGCATAGTCATCCCCTTTGGAAGAAACAAAGTACACACAAACTACCACATAGGTGGTAGCCCCCTAAATAAGGAAAATGTAATAAGGGATCTGGGGACCCAAGCAGATAGTAATCCCTCCTTTGATAATCACATTGCCAAAGTGCTTAGAAAATCCTTTTATGTGGCCCACCTAATCACAAAAGGGTTTGCATCCAGATCAAAAGAGGTCATTGTGCCCCTCTCCTCATCACTCATCAGACCCATCATAGAGTACAATTCCCCATTTGGGTTGTACCTTACAAGACACCTGCAACAGTTGGAAAGACCACAGAAGTACCTCATCAAGAGGATCACTGGCCTCAAACAGATGCCCTATGCAGCCCGACTCAAGAAACTCCAGCTGTACTCAGTTACATACCGCCTACTCAGAGTTGATCTCTGCCTGACATACAAGGCCATGTCCAACCCAGAAATGATGGACATGCTCCACCTAAAGAAAACCTTATCCCCCTGGGATCACTTCAGTGGATCTGCTGGACAGAGGCACAGGGAACTAATCTAAGGGGGCGGCGAAAGCCAACACATTCTGGCTAGGCTTATAAACACCTTCAGGCAGATAGCCTAGTACCTACCTATGAACCTAAAAAACAGAGCTGCGTGCAGTAATTTATGATGAGCTTTTTGAAGTATGAGTAAAACTGTTTTCTTCCTTTTTTACAGTTTGGAAAAAAACTTTGAAACCTGTCATTTCAGATCAGGTATTTTAGATTCCAGAGAACTGATGGCATCTAACCAATCAGAAATGGCTGCTTTAAATGCTTTCATCTAATGGTCTAATTCTAAGGAATTGTGTTCTATCAGCCATTAATTTACTGAAGTAGATAAAACACACTCTGGCATTCAGAAGCCTACTTAGCATAATTGAGGTGTGCTACTACTGCAGGTAAGGCTTGTAGTGTGAGCAAGCCTGAGGTTAATTATCAATTAACTGGAAATGTGCAGCCCAGTTTGCTGCTTATTTAAAACCTCACTCTCAAAAGCCAGAGGACCTGCAGGGAAGGAGAAAACCCCATAGTTGCAGCTGTGAGTGTGATGAGGAAAATAAATGATCACAGACATGCACATTAATTCACAACAATACAGGAAGTCAAGAACACTGCAGTAAAGGGCCTACTGTAATTTTACATCTAGTTTTGACCACAAAAATAAAGTGAAACAGTTATATAGGGCAGTAAGAAAAAAGGGTAGTAAGCAGAGGGGCATACGCAAGGGAAACAAGAAAGATAAGAATGGGAATAGGGAAAGGGAGGATGGGAATACTTTTTTTGTGAGCCAGATACACATTTTTTTAAGAGGATAAGGATCTTAAACAAGGTATATCCACAAACATAAAATAAAGACTGATTGTGGAGGTGCTGATGGGAGCATACAAACAAAACAAAGACTGACGGGAGGAACTGACACACTGAGGGGTAGAGGAGACAGTGGCATTAAACACACAAAAGCAGACAGAGGACAATGAATCTAATGTGAAGGATTGAACAACAAACAGGGGAGGGAAGTGACACACAAAGGAGAGGAAACAGCAGGAAGGGAGTTATGGTGGATATGCCCTCTTATACTGATGGGAGATCAGACAGCACTCTGACCACACTACCTACTGGACCCTGCCTCAGGTGCTGATGGCAGGAACAGGCAGTGTGTTAACCTAAGAGCTACAATGTGACCTTATGAGCTACAAGAAGTCTCTTTCTAGGCAGTCATTGTGGGCTTCCAGCCACCAGTCTATCACATCCTCCACCACCTCTACTTACTCTCTGCATGGGACATATTGCTGACCCCCTGGCAGTGACATTGGTGGGATCAGTTGCGCTGCCATCCAGTGAAGCACCACAAGAGGTGGCAGGATTGGTCTCCTAGCTGTACCCACTGCAGCCAGTTGGAGGGGTCAGGCAGAGTTCCAGGTAGGCTACACACTGGGAATGGCTGGCTCTGCTGGTGTTAAAGAATGAGACCTTACCACTAACACTACCCTGGCAGCTGCAGTACAAAATGTAAACAAAAACAGACAGAAATAAAACCAAGAGAAAATAATTATAAAAAAGGATAGCAACAAAGGGAGGGAGGGAAGAAAGATATAAACATATACATAATACATAAAACAGACATACATTACATATGAAGCAGAACATCAAATGACTTCATACTAACAGTAAAACTATATTTAGCATTGTATCACAAACTGCCTTCATGTAGTATAAAACTTCCCCTATGCTAGGATGCGCTAGCAGAAAAGGTGGAACACAGTAGCATTCCTGATGTGTATGTTTATGTGTGTGTGTGTGTGTGTGTGTGTGTGTGTGTGTGTGTGTGTGTGTGTGTGTATATGTTTACATGTACTGTGAAATTAATGGGAAAAACTAATGCTGTGCCTATTGCCTATAATCAGCGGTTTCATTAGAGTAATGTAGTGTACTTCTACACTTTATAATTAACCTCAGTAATTAGTTTCCTTAGATGGCAAATCCTAGAAAAATGCATCCATACCCAGGTGCTACAATATCTCCTAGACAGCAACATCCTGTCACCTACTCAGCATGGTTTCAGACCTGCCCATAGTACCACTACAGCCCTCCTCTGGTTTACAGACACAGTAAACCATCTCAAAAACGAAGGCCTGCAAGTGTCAACTCTTTGTTTGGATATGTCCAAAGCATTTGACACAGTCTCACATCAAATATGGAGAACGACGACATCTGTGCAGTAACTGAAACCTGGTTCAAGGCTCCAGAGAGCACTCCAGCACTACTGGGCTACAACGCATACCACACATTTAGCCACAGAACATGGACCGAAACACAAAAGGAGGGGGTGTATCCATATTCATCAAGGATACCCACACCTACAGGTTAGTGGCGCAGCATGATACCTCTGAGATCATCCATGTGCAACTAACATCAGGCAAATCTGCAATGCAAATTGTGGCCTGCTACAGATCACCCTCCATGACCCAGAATCAGTACTCCGCCTTTCTGGAGACACTGGAAAACATGAAGATCCTACCGAACACCCTGATCTTGGGAGATTTCAATTGCCCTACCATTAACTGGGAAAACTACTTGAGTACAAACTCCCAGGCTCAGCACTTCCTGGAATTTATCAACTCAAATGCCCTGGATCAGCTGGTAAACTCCCCTACCAGAGACCACAACATATTGGACCTGGTCATCACCAACATGGTCGACAGGTGCTCTGTACCGGAGGTCAACCCGTCACTGGTTAGATCAGACCATAAACTAATCACCCTGGATGTCCACACCCCACCACCACCCCAACCAAGGAAACCACAGTGAAAAACTTCTCTAAAGCGAATTTCATCTTACTTAAGTCAGAGGTGGTAAGTTTCACAACCCCCACGCTAAAGGATAACACTGCCCAAGATGCAGAATCCTTTACAATTGCACTCTATGAGCACCTACAAGGATGCATGGATCGTGAAATCCCTAGCAAAACCAAGACTCACTCCCCTAAGAGAAGGAAACCAGTCTGGTGGACCCCTGCCATAAACAGGCTATACAACAAAAGGAGGAAACTAGTTCAGAAAAAAAGCAAATCCCAAGAAGGAAAGACATCCCTGATCAGTATCAGTGAGAAACTAAGGTGCCTCATAAAATCATCCAAGGCTAACTTCGAAAGAAAAATAGCCAAGGACTTGAAAGATAACCACAAAGCCTTCTTTAGCTATGTCAAAAATCTAAGTGGCAACTCGCAGATATGCTCTGAGATAGTGCAAAATAGCACAAAATATACTGAACCTACTGATATTGCCAACATACTGGTAGATAGATTCATTGCAAACTTCACCTCCCTCTCACCTTCAAAAGGGCCCACAACAATACCAGAAAAGTGTAGTGTCCCAGAAATCACAGAAGCACAGGTGAAAACAGCCCTTTCAAAAGCCAAAAACAAAGCATCAATGGGGCCAGATGGTGTCCCAGGCTGCGTCTTGCACGAACTACAGAACGAACTAACCCACCCACCTAAACACGCTGTTCAACCTCAGCCTCTCCACAGGCTACGTGCCCATAGAATGGCGCACAGCAATGGTTATTCTGCTCCACAAAGGAGGAGCCACAACTGACCCTGGTAACTATCACCCCATAAGCCTGAATAGCCTGGTCTGCAAGGCTATGGAGCGCATCATCATGGTACTCATTAACAAAGACATTGGGAACCTCCAAACACTTGACCTGACCCAGTTCGGCTTTGTTAAGGGCAGATCATGCCTACTAAACCTGGTTGACTTCTTCGAGACAGTTACCAAGGCCATAGATGAGGGAAAGGTGGTTCACACAGCCTACCTTGATCTCGCCAAGGCGTTCGACACCATTCCTCACTCGGGTATTATAGAAAAACTCACCAGCCTGAACATAAACCCCTATGTCACAAGATGGGTTGCCAACTGGCTTACAGACAGTACTCATATGGTAAAAATAGCGGGCTCCAGGTCTGACTCTAAACCAGTCACAAGTGGTGTCCTGCAAGGCTCAGTTCTGGGACCCCTACTGTTCAGCATATATTTCTCAGAAGTACAGGCAAACACAGGAGGACTATGGCTAACCAAGTTCGCCGATGACTGCAAACTGGGAGCTATAATTGACTCTCCGGCTGACACAGACTTCCTCCAAAAAGGCCTTACTGAGACAGACACCTGGTGTCAAAGTCATGGCCTCAAGCTAAATGCCAAAAAATGCATAGTCATCCCATTTGGGAAAAAAAAAACACTCATGAATTACCACATATGCGGCAGCCCCCTTAATACAGAAGAGGTAATAAGAGATCTGGGGACCCAGGTAGATAGTAATCTCTCCTTTGACAATCATATTGCCAAAGTAGTTAGGAAATCCTTCTATGTGGCCCATCTAATTACTAAGGGGTTCCCATCTAGAAATGAAGAGGTTATAGTGCCCCTCTACTCGTCACTCATCAGACCCATCATAGAGTACAATGCGCCATTTGGGATGTACCTCACAAGACACTTCCAACAGCTTGAAAGACCACAAAAGCACCTCACCAAGAGGATTACTGGCCTCAAACATATGTCCTATGCAGCCCAACTGAAAAAACTCCGGCTGCACTCAGTGGCATATCGCTTACTCAGAGGTGATCTCTGCCTGACTTACAAAGCCATGTCCAACTCAGAATTGATGGACATGCTCCACCTAAAGAAATCCAAGTCACTGTGAGCCACAAGCTCTAGTGAGCTAAACCTCGCCACAATAATAAATAGAATATGCTGAAGAGATAGATTCCTGTCACAGAGACTCCCCATGCTTTGGAACAAAATTCCTAACTACATTAGGCAGAGCCCCTCACTAACACTCTTCAAGAGAAGCCTTGATGAGTGGATGGGTAAAAGAAAGTACACCCCTGGGATCACTTCATTGGCTCTGCTTGACAGAGGATCAGTTAATTAATCAATGGGGCAGCGAAAGCCGACACACTCTGGCTAGGCTTATAAATGCCCTCAGGCAGATAGCCTAGTACCTACCTATGAACCTATGAACCTAAATCCTGCTAAACAAACTAAACTAATATCACCTATCAAATTCCACTCTTACTTGGTTCCAAAGCCACTTAATTGACAGGTACCAAGCTGTGAAATGGGAAAATTCTCTCTCTCCTCAGCTGCCCATAACTATAGGAATCCCACAGGGTTCTATCTTAGGACCACTACTATTCACAATCTTCACAAATGACCTCCATACCTCCACACAGCATGCATCTATCATTCAGTATGCAGATGATACTACCTTAATCTGTGCTGCACAAAACATTCCCACCCTCCTGCAAACAACTCAACTAGCATTCTCTGATGTTGAAAACTACCTTACCAAAGCCCAACTTATCCTCAATCCAAAGAAAACTCAGCTTATGATTATAACCAGTTCTAAAAAAAACACTGATAACAGTCAATTCACTATCTAGTCCACAAATGCTACTCCAATCGTTCCAGTGGCACAGGCGAAGCTATTGGGAATAACCATAGACCCCAACCTAAAATTTGATAGTCATCTCAACTTAACTATTAAAAAAGTACATGCCAAACTGGGATCACTCTACCGTATCAAACCATTTCTTACCAACAACACAAGATCAGCCATTGCTCGCTCCCAACTTCTATCCACCCTACTCTATGCATCTCTCATTCTGACTAATCTCAACAAAACTGAACTAAGCAAAATGGAAGCCTGCTATAACAGAACTTCCTGCTTTGCTGCAAATTGCTCATATCACTGTACTCCTTTGAGACAGCTCCACTGGCTTGAACTGCCCAACCTCCTAACTTACAATCACCTCTGCCTCTGTCATTCTATCTATTACCTCCCCAATAAGTGTCCTGCCCTCAAAAACCTAGTACAACATCACTCAGCCAAAAGGCCTCTTAGATCATCAAGCAAACTACTACTAGAAGTCACCAACAGCTACAGTAGCTTTGGAGACACAGTATATAGTAGTTCAGTGGCTAAAAAATGGAACTCTCTCCCCACTAGCATACAAAACACATTGTCCAAAACCTCCTTTAAAAACCTTATTAGGCAACATCTCAAGCAAAGTTGGCAGTGCCATGATTGCTCCCCAGGCTAGTGAAAGTGGATAAGGTACACATATTAAACCTAGAGTACTTGATAATAGTTTTCACTCTTACTCACTGGCTAATGTACAAAGTATGTACTGTACCTGTGTACTATGTATATATTCTACCTATGTTCCAAATTTCAGCTGTACACCACAAATCTATTAATTACCTTTATTTTTAAATTAATATTTTCTTGTTTGTCCACTCCACTGTAACTGTTGATGTGCTGCATACCACTGTAAAAACATGGCTGTTGTAATTTGTGTGTATACTTACTGATCATGTCTAAATATCTAAATGTATCTGTAATTTTTCTATGTGGAGCTTTTCTCCCCGGGCCTCTGCTGAAAAAGGGCCTTTTTGGCTCAGTTAGACACCCCCGGTTAACAAATGTAAAATAAATAAATAAATAAATAAATAAATGTCTAAGTATAGCACGTATGTAACAATAATACTGTAAAGGCCACACATACTAAAAGCTGCATAATTCTATGTTTCATATTCAGAATGCTAGAAAAAGAGCTATACATGTACCCTGCACACCTTAACCTAGACAGTATTACCTTATAGGGTCACACTTGTATATGCTGCTGACATATAGCAAATGCACCTAAAATACTCTGAATGCAATTTTAATCACCAAGTACAAACAAATAATATGCACCCCTCCACCCAGAAAGCATCTCTATCCTACTCTGATTCAGAAGGCTTTTCTTTAATATAGCCTCCTGAGTTGGAAGAAAAGAAGATCATTAAGTTATATGCTTGTAATAAATACATTTATAAAAAACAATATGACCGTGCAGACAAGACAAATGACTTACAATACACCATGGCTGCCCTTACTCTAATCTCTTCTTCTTGTTCACTAAGAAGGTTGCATAGTTGCTCACCACAGTGGATATACCTATGTCATCAGATGCCACACTACAAGATCATGTTGGGCATCCTCTTTATATTGAAAAACCTCGTAACAGTCCTCAGTCAGGCATTTCCATTTGCCCTTACCCAGCAAATAAAGGAAAATGTGTCCTTCCTTGCTAGACCACCAGGGACCACTGGCATGCTCAGTACGATTGGAAGCCATGGCTCTTCACCATGTCGTATTGCAGAGAACAATGGCAGGTCTCTTGTGGTCATGCCCATTTACTTTTTTAGCATGTGCCATGCACCATAGGGTATTTTTTAACACGACTGTAGTGTGACCTTTATGTACAGCACAAACTGGCAGTATGGCAGGGTGGTGTTAAGGTGTGAACAATAGCACAGTAGCATGAAATGTGTCGAGGAGGTGTGTGTTGCCTAACTATGAGAACTTTTTTGCTGTTGCTGTTTAGACCTCCACTGGATATGAAAGTAAAATACTTTCAACTGCGTATCTATAAGGATTATTGAGCCACCTACACATACTTAATACAGCACACAGTGATTGAAACTGTAGATCCATTTAAGGACCTGGGTATATGGGTAGATCCAGCTTCATATCAACCAATTAGTTAATGATAATTATAGAACTATAGGTTGGATAAAAAGATTTATAAAGTGTACGAAATCAGAAATGATGACATCATTGTTTATTAGTTACATTAGACCCAAACTTGAGTACGGAATAACAATATGGAAACCTTATAAGAAGAGAGGCATGACTAAACATGAAAGAGTACAGCAGAAATATACCAAGGGCATCCATGGATGTGAAAATGTAATATGAAAAGACTAAAATATCTGAACTTGTACAGTGTCTCATATAGATATTAAAGAGGAGACCTTATTCAGATATAAAGGGCATTTAGAGACAACTACCTATGGGAATGTTTGGGCTCAATAACTGTGTTAATAAAATACTTTTGTGGATTATAGCAGCTGCAGTGGTGATTACTTGAACTACATCTGTTTTATGTGCAGTTATCAAAAATGAGCAGAGAATCATCAGGCAACCTATGTAAAATATTCTATAGGAATGAGAAGTGTACTGAGAGAGAGAGAGAGAGAGAGAGAGAGCGAGAGAGAGAGAGAGAGAGAGAGGGAGCGAGCACCAGATGCATGGAATAGACTATCAAATTACATTAAAGCAAGCACCAGTTTACATATTTTTAAGAACAGCCTAGACACTTTTTATGGGAACAACTGTTTTGCGTGTGTGTGTGTGTGTGTGTGTGTGTGTGTGTGTGTGTGTGTGTGTGTGTGCATGTATGTGTGTGTGTGTGTGTGTGTCTCAGGTTGCTGAGATACATAGGCAGAAACATTACCATTAGAAACACAAACGTTATTCTCTATAAAAGTAATTGGATTATCAATATGTTACATTTATTGCAGCTTTAAAGGTACAAACTTTCCTAGCACTAAATATGTACAGAAACAGGCCACCAATATAGCACAATGTACAAACTTGCAGCTGTGGTAGATTAAGTGCTCTTTGGGCCTTGGACAGTTTTCAAATCATGGACCCCCTCACACTTTTTTGGACCATTCATAAATGCTTATGTTCTTTTGGATTCACCTTCCTAATTTAAGACTGTTCAAACTAGTGTTGTTATAATTTATCAAAGTCTGTACCCATCAATTACAGACACTTGACACTATAAATCTCAAATGTCTGAAAGCAATAACATATTGCCACAAAAACTATCCAATCTTACTTTACATAAATGCACACTAGTCCTGCAAAGCTATCTTATTCACAGACAACCTATGTTCCCAGCAATTAATGCCCCATTGTTGATCGTAGACACCTCAAATGCCAGATAATGATAAACATAAATAATTATTGAAACAGTAATGTATTTCACGTTTGTATTACACAAACACACAGTAATCCGATTATTCCAACCTATTTCACACAAAAGTGCACTAGTCCTACAAAGCCAGACTATTTATAATGGCCAAATAAGAGGGCAAATTACTGTTATCTACAGAGTGCTCGCACCCACACCCGGTAGTTCTAGACCCTTTGCTGGATACATATGATGTGATTATGGTGAACATAATACCTCTCAACCTCTTAGCACAACAATTGGGGATGAAGCCAAAAAAATAATGAGTAACAAAGACCCATACATACAGACAGATTTAATTAGAAGGTTGCGAGTATAACAGTCATTTTGCATTAGCAGTTTTTGAAGGCTAGGAAATCTAAAACACAGAACCCACAAATTTTATGAGAAACAGACAAAAATTTGTACAAAACTAGGAGAATTCTACAAAATCAGGACCAGTTGACAGCTATGTAATTTCAGTTTTGTTTCACATAAATAACAGCCTCAATTTTTTTCTCTTATTTCATACAAATGCATATTAGGCCTGCAAAGCCAGATAGTTCACTGAGCAAATGACCAAGAGTCAGTTGCTTTCGTCCACAAATAGCCCTCACCCCAACCTAGCACAGTATTAACCATTCTGTTGTGTAACCCTCATCTCACTGTGATAAATATACTGTCTTTCAATGTTTTATTGCAAGAATCAAAAACACACAGCAAAATAATTAGAGATAAAGGCCCAAATTCAAAGACAGAGTTTAAATATTGCTCTTACATACTTAAAAAAAGTTTAAAAAAGTTGCTAGAATGATAGTTTTTGCATTGGCATGTATTTACTGAGGGATATGAAGTGGTGAAAAGCTGTAGGCCGTGGTGGTGCCTCACAGCAAGAGGTTCTCTGGTTCAATTCTCAGCTGGAGCTCCTTCTGTGTGGAGTCTGCATGTCCTCCTTCTAGTCAAGTGACATTTAAAGTCATGCAGGTAGGTGAATGGGTGTGCTGGTGTTGGGCTGGCACTGTAAAAATCTACTGCCAATCATAAGCAGACTGGTGTTCTGCAGTGGTGACCCCTAACTGAGAAAAGCCAAAAGACATTACTATGAATTCTGAAAAGCTAAATTTCTGTCATCATTTAGTGGCTGTGATCCTCAGTGGTTTGCCAGAAAATTAAAAATAGTAAGTGCACAAAGCAAAAATGTGAGGCAGTCAGGGACATTCTGTGAAGTTAGGATGTTTCAACTTTGTTTCACACAGTTGCCTGAGAATAGATATTTCATTGCATTTAATAAAAAATGCATAGCAGCCTTGTAAAACAGACTAAAAATGAACAAGTGACATAATGATAAGTTGCTTTCTTTCAAAGCCAGGCCCCCCTGCTTAGTGACTACATTCCTCAAGGATGTGTGACAAACCCCACATTTTATGAGGCACAGACCAAACCATAAGAAAAACTCATGGACAGCATGTCAAATCAGGGACAGTTTCTATTTTTTTTTCATACAGTCATCAGAGAATAAATATTCCTGTGTATTTCATACAAATGCCCGTTTTTGGTGACATTAGTCAATGCCACCAAATCTCCTAGATCCATATTTTGCACCATCAAGTGGCTAGCCCTGACATGGCACACAGTTTGTGATTCATGTTCTCCTATCGGGCAGATATTCTGCACCACAGTTAATGCCCAAAGTAGTTTGTCTGTACAGCTGTTCCTCCAATAGGCACCATCTACAGTTTGTACTGCTGCCACTACTCCATTCTTTGGATGAGTTTGAGTTGGAAACAGTATGCTTCTTGGAGGTCAGAGGATCCCCACAGATACACAAAAAGAACATGCAAACTCCATACAGACATTGTCTGGAGGTCAGGATCAAACCTTGTACCTCGTGCATGGAAAATGATTACCTGAACCATTATGTCAACTATGTCCTAGAAGGTAGCTGCAATTGCAGTGAAGGACAAAGAGAACAGATTACAGTGGTTCAGGGACATGCACATTTAAGCGGAAGACAATCTGGTGAAGATTTTGGACAGACAGAAAGAAGACAAGAGGAAACATGGGCATCCAGCAAAGGGATATATGGATGGATGGATGAATGATGTGACAAAAGACCTGTGACAATCAGGCATGATCACTGAATTAGATAGGAGAGCGGTATTGAATTAAGAGAGATAGCAACGGTTGGTGTGACACTCAGACCCCTTGTAGAAAATGAAAAGAGGTTAAAGATGATGATGTTTTTCATACAAATGCATACTAGTCATGTAAAGGCAGATGTTATAGACCTCCTCACATATATTACTACTTTCATAGATACACTACTTCTGGATGGGGACATCCATCCCAATCCAGGTACACCTGCCACTACCTCTCACAAACACACACCACACAACTCACCCCTCCACTTCTCACCCCCCACCCCCTCTCCTTCTCTTAAAACATTAGATATCTACTCTCTCTAAATATTCAAAGCCTCATAAATAAAATCACAGAACTGCATTCCTGGTTTGCTAACATCTCCCCCCATATCTTAACCCTGTCAGAAACCTGGTTAAAACCGCATATCACAAACACCAAAATCTTACCTCCAGGCTGTAACATTTTCCACTCTGACAGAGTCAGTAAGAGGGGTGGAGGTGTTGCCATCCTCTACTCTGAACAACTTAATCTCTCCCCACTCTCCATTTCTATACCTAGCTTTGAGCCTGCTGAAATTCTTATTGTAAACTGTCACCTAAACTCAGACAAAAAAATTTGCCATAGCCTCTATCTATATACCTCCAGGGAACAATATTCCTATCTTTGAGAACATTCTGTTATGGATCGCTCAGTATGTACCATATGAAACCATTGTACTTGGTGACGTAAACATAAACTGGACTAAACTTACGATTACATCTCCAAATCTCAGCCTCAGTCTTCACGGCTTCTACCAACTCATCTACTCCCCTACGCGAACTAATAAAAACTCCATTACTGGACCCACCCTAGACTGGATCCTTACCTCACATCCTAACCTTTATCATAACCCTGGGATACTTCCTAACTCTTTAAGTGACTATTCTCCTACCTATATCCACAGATTCTCTCAGCATCCACCTAAAGACCACCTCTATAGAGAATGTTGCAACTCACCCACTTCAATCCAGATACTTTTAACTCTAAATTGTCTAGCATAAACTGGTCCTTCCTTCATCACCAATGAGGCTGTAAAATCCTTCATTAAGATATTTCTAGACATACTTCATTCACTAGCACATACCAGAAAAATCAAAGTAAAATCTAACTTTGCCCCTTGGCTCACAAAACACACCCGTTCCATTATGCATAAAAGAGACAGTGTCTGGAAAGCCCGGGTCAAAAACAAATCCCCTCCCCTACTTCAAAAATACAAACAGCTTAGAAACCTGTCAAAAAACTAGTCAACAATGATAAAAAAAAACAATTCTTCTGCTCCACCCAATCTAACCCACAAAAAAATCCAAAAATATTCTGGACAAGCATTAATAATCTTCTTTATCCTGGCAACCCTACCACTCCCAACCCCTTTCCACATACAGCTACTGAAAAGGCCACTCTCCTAAACAATTATTTCATAGAAACAATCCAAAAACTAACTCAAAATAGCAATACTTCCTCTACCCCTCCTTCATCCTCCAACAAAACTCCTTCTAATACCTTCTCATTTAAACCAGTTCCCACCAACTTCATCAAATCTCTCTTGACCAAACTCAAACTTTGCTCACCATCCGCTGGTAAATTACCTACTTTCTTAAAATTGCTGCAGATTCCATTGCATACCCTGTCTCTGTACTCATAAATGAATCCATTACCGAAGCCTGTGTCCCCGATATATGAAAAGCCTTCTTTACAATACCACTTACACAAAGGTGGAAACTCTACTGATCCCATAGCTATCCTGTTCCCTATCTCCAAAACTCTGGAGAAGTGCATATATACCCATTACTCAAACACCTTCTTGACATTAATCTGCTAACTACCACCCAACATGGTTTTAGGCCCCATCACAGTACAGCCACTGCACTACTTTCCTTCACCCAAACAGTAGCTGAGGCCTGTGACAACAAAATGTTAATCTCCTGCTTATTCCTTGATACTGTCTCTCACTGTAAACATCTAACTAAACTCTCTGACCTCTATCTCTCTACCTCCTCTGTAAACTGGTTTTCCAGCTACTTCTCCAATAGGCAACACTCTCTTCACTGGCAAATTGTCTTCTCCCCCTTCTTTGTGGTCAACACAGGGGTCCCTCAAGGATCAATCCTGGGTCTCCTCTTGTTCAGTATTTTCACTAACAAACTACATTCTGCTTGTAAGCTCTCAATGCTATTACAATATGCTGATGATTCCACACATCACCACTGCCCACAAACTCCTTCTCTTCTTTCCTAGAACACTGGCACAACACAAATACTCCTTTAACATCACCTCCCTCAACAATACCATCATTAAACCTGAACCTCATACCAAACTACCTGGCACCATTATCAATAATAAACTACAATTTGACATACATCTCCAGCAATGTGTAAAAAAAAACAGCAGAAACTTGGTCTACTTTACAAAAATCGAAAATTCCTTACACCTTCCTTCAAACTCGCTGTAGCTCAGTCCCTCCTCTTACCTTGTCTACAATACGCTGCCCCTATCCTTACTAATATTCAATCTACACTACTGTACAAACTTGAACAAACATACAATAAAATAGCCAGATTTGCCACTAACCTTTCTCACAACACTGTCTTGCCCTTAAGACACTTCAGTGGCCTGAATTCTCTCATCAACTACTCATTAACCTCAATTACAAATCACACATTCCATGCTCTATAAATCTTCCTGCCCTTCTCTCTCCAACCTAGTATCTTACTACACCCCCCTTCTGACACCTTCGCACAACTGACAAACATCGCCTTGACATCTACAAACCAAAAAAGAGCATTAGAAACTCCCTTTACAAATGCTCACTAGCTCATGTCTGGAACACACTCCCCCTCAATATAAGAAACATTTCCTAAAAATACCAATTTAAAATAGAACTAAAACACCATCTACAAAAGACTTGCTTCTGCTCATGCCAAGCCCCCACATGACAACTTTCTCACTAACTCCTCTTCTACTCTTGTTGTGTCTTTCGGCTTTTCCCGGTTAGGGGTCGCCACAGCGGAACTCCAATCCGCTAATGATTGGCAGTAGATTTTTACGTACTGGCTTGCCGGGCCTAATGCACAACCTTCAAAAAAGGAATGCCCATTCACTCATGTCGCCACACAGAAGATGCTCTAACTGAGAATCGAATGGGCAACATATGCTACCGCAGCACCACCACCGCAGTAACTCCTCTTCTACTCCATTTGATCTCTTCACCTCTTTTGTCTTTTCTCTTGGACATGTAGTTTCATTTTTTTACATTTTTGTATTAGAAACACAAAAGTTTTTCTAATGCTATGTCTCTTATTTTTAGCAACTTAGAGTATCTCTTATACACTGTATACTTTTGTAATTGGTGTTTTCATTGTATTATAGAGTAATGTGCTGTGAACTGTATCTTATATCTTTATGTTACGTGCGTATACATTAGACCACAATGTATTTGTTTATCTTTTGTATGACTGTAAATAGTCTGGAGCTTTTCTCCTCGGGTCTCCACTGAAAATGGGCCCATGGCTCAGTTGGACTAACCTGGTTAACAAATGTCAAATAAATAAAATATATACATTTTATAACAGTCAGTTCTTCTCGGTATAAATATCATTTCTGGGTTTCCTCTAAAAAGAGGCCATTGGCTAGACTTTGTTGACTGGAATAGTCCCACTAGGCCAATGGCCTCTTTCTAGAGGAAACCCAGAGATGGTATTCATACCGAGAACAGGAAATCTGGCCAGGACACCATGGAACTTTCCCTTCTCTTTTTGGTAAATGCAGTGGGGTCTTTTACACCCACCTATGCTTCCATCAGCTCAGGTAGATGGGACACT